>NW_025534190.1:180000-207500 GCF_020615455.1 Coregonus clupeaformis | reverse complement strand
AACATGACTGAGGGCATATATGCCAAGCCAGATATGATCAATACATTTGACAGAGGTGAGATGGAGGAAAGGATTGTGGATATCTACATCAGTGCAGACACACATGCCAGTTACAACACCCTTACTGAGGAAAGAGACCAACTACAGACCAGCTAAGAACACCTGACTGAAGGGAGAGATCAGCTACAGACCAGTTACAACAACCTATCTGAAGAGAGAGACCAGCTACAGACCAGTTACAACACCCTGACTGAAGAGAGAGACCAGCTACAGACCAGTTAAAACAACCTGACTGACTAGAGAGACCAGCTACAGACCAGTTACAACACCCTGACTGAAGAGAGAGACCAGCAACAGAGGGAGAGAGATGATTTTGAAGGCTGGTACTACATCTCGACCAAGACTAAAAACAGGAAAGACAGCAGATAGGACTGTATATACAGTGGAAGGGCCTTGAGGCCTCTTTTATCAATACTACTTAACCCATCAGAGTTTAAGCCCGGGGGGGCTTACTGCTATTAGCCCATACAAACATATTGAATAACAGATTAACTTCATGGAACAACAGAAAGTCCAAAAAAATTGCAGAAGGAAGTTTGTTCTGAAGTGTCTCTTCTATCTGAGAGATATAAGAAAGATCCAGAAATATATCTATTTTTTTTACATGTATTTAACCGCATATTCTTGGCAATAAGAACGGAATTTAGAATGTTCGTATGCATAGAAAAGTGGGATTTATCAAACAATCCCACCAGCTTCATACGCACACAAGTAGGAGATTACCTTTGATGAATACCAATTGTTCTCAGCCTCAGTGCTCGTGCAGGACCTTGACTATTTGGATTACAAAACGCCCCTAATTAATCATATATGGTCAAAATCATTCCTTTAAACGCCATACCATGAAATAGCATACAAAGGCACAATCAAAAGAAGCTTAGAATTGTATTTCTTTCGAGACAGATTATAATAATCCAGACTGCAATACAGTGCTAGTGTCAGAGATTGAGTACAGCCAAAATGTTTTATTTGGCTCACTCAGTTGTGGTTTGACCAGTAAAAATAAAAACATAGCTACAAAGAGAGAACCATTAGGACAATTCAAGTTGCTCTAGCAACGGCAAATTTACATCAAATGAGTAGGCAACACTCACCAATAAGCCATCCATGGTGATGGGGATGTTGGTGCCATCTATTGCTCTGTTCATATCTTGGGGGTATGATATTTGTGAGTCTGTAACTTTAATACACATATAAGTGAATTTGTCCCAATACTTTTGGTCCCCTAAAATGGGGGGACTATGTACAAAAACTGCTGTCAATTCTAAACGGTTCACCCAATATGGACGAGAAAACCCTAAAATTAAAGCTGAAAGTCTGCACTTTAACCTCATGGTCATTGTATCATTTCAAGTCAAAAGTGCTGGAGTACAGAGCCAAAACAACCACAAATCTGTAACTGTCCCAATGCTTTCGAAGCTCACTGTAAATATACATTTACATTTTAGTCATTTAGCAGATGCTCTTATCCAGAGCGACTTACAGTTAGTGAGTGCATACATTTAAATTTTTTATACTGGAATCAAACCCACAACCCTGGCGTTGCAAATGCCATGCTCTACCAACTGAGCTACATCCATGTATCTTTCTCAACAACAGAAGTTGATCTTCAATCTCAACAAGAGGGTCTGGATTGGTCTGACTGACAGAGAGACAGAGGGGACCTGGAAATGGGTGGATGGAGCAAGGCTACAATTTTCAATTCATTCAACAATTGTATATACAGGTTGACTGTCATTGAAACCAGGAGTCAACAAAGTTGAATTTAAGCTGAAACGTCTGTATATTATTTAGAATTGGGATGTTTTAACTGTGATGTCTGACCGTTTTTAACCCTGTAGGTACTGGTATTAACCATGATATCTGATGTTGTTTAACCCTGTAGGTGCTGGTATTAACCATGATATCTGAATGTTTTTAACCCTGTAGGTACTGGTATTAACAATGATATCTGACAGTTTTTAACCCTGTAGGTACTGGTATTAACCATGATATCTGACTGTTTTTAACCCTGTAGGTACTGGTATTAACCATAATATCTGACTGTTTTTAACACTGTAGGTGCTGGTATTAACCACGATATCTGACTGTTTTTAACCCTGTAGGTGCTGGTATTAACCATGATATCTGACTGTTTTTAACCCTGTAGGTACTGGTATTAACCATGATATCTGACTGTTTTTAACCCTGTAGGTACTGGTATTAACCATGATATCTGACTGTTTTTAACCCTGTAGGTACTGGTATTAACCATGATATCTGACTGTTTTTAACCCTGTAGGTACTGGTATAAACCACAGCCTGATAATGGTGGTGACCAAGCAGAAAATGGTGAGAAGAACTGTGTTGAGATAGGTGAAGATCATAGTCCTCTAAAGGCATGTAATGACTTGTCATGTGACAGGAAACTCATTATGAGAAAGTGGTTTAACATCTCCATGACAACATACTGTAACACATACAGCAGCCATCAGTGCACACAATTTCCTCCTTCATTCTCTCACACGCACACACTGTAGGTACTAGATTCAGTCTGTTGCGCAGAAGATCTGCGCTATAGTGGAATTGAAAGGCAATTTTCCCGTCTTTGCGGAGACTGCATTCATGGTAAAGTCTGCATATGTCAGCTTAATTGAAAATTAACTTTACATTTCAATAGCGCTATAGCGCAGATCTTCTCCTCTACAGATTTAATCTAGGTCTCACTGTCAGAGTGAGCCACAGCAGAGGAAGAATAAAATGAAGGTAATGATGGAGAGAGAGAACATAAAGAGAAAAAAATTATAGTTATGTTAAGATTTAGAGGACAGTATGTATAGTTGAAGTGGGAAGTTTACATACACCTTAGCCAAATACATTTAAACTCAGTTTTTCACAATTCTTGACATTTAATCCTAGTAAATATTCCCTGTCTTTGGTCAGTTAGGATCACCACTTTATTTTAAGAATGTGAAATGTCAGAATAATAGTAGAGAGAATGATTTATTTCAGCTTTTATTTCTTTCATCACATTCCCAGTGGGTCAGCAGTTTACATACACTCAATTGGTATTTGGTAGCATTGCCTTTAAATTGTTTAACTTGGGTCAAACGTTTCGGGTAGCCTTCCACAAGCTTCCCACAATAAGTTGGGTGAATTTTGGCCCATTCCTCCTGACAGAGCTGATATAACTGAGTCAGGTTTGTAGGCCTCCTTGCTCGCACACACTTTTTCAGTTCTGCCCACAAATGTTCAATAGGATTGAGGCTTTGTGATGGCAACTCCAATACCTTGAGTTTGTTGTCCTTAAGCCATTTTGCCACAACTTTGGAAGTATGCTTGGGGTCAATGTCCATTTGGAAGACCATTTGCGACCAAGCTTTAACTTCCTGACTGATGTCTTGAGATGTTGCTTCAATATATCCACATTATTTTCCTTCCTCATGATGCCATCTATTTTGTGAAGTGTACCAGTCCCTCCTGCAGCAAAGCACCCCCACAGCATGATGCTGCCACCCCTGTGCTTCATGGTTGGGATGGTGTTCTTCGGCTTGCAAGCGTCCCCCCAAACATAACAATGGTCATTATGGCCAAACAGTTCTATTTTTGTTTCATTCATTCATTCTTCATTCTGAAGTGTCTGTCCTATATCGGAGAGATATAAGAAAGATCAGGAAATATTTATTATTTATTTTTACATGTTCAGTGCATTCGGAAAGTATTCAGACCCCTTCACTTTTTCCACATTTTGTTAAGTTACTGCCTTATTCTAAAATTGATTAAATAGTATATTTGTTTCATCAATCTACACACAATACCCCATAATGACAAAGCAAAAACAGGTTTTTAGAAATCTTTGCAAATGTATTAAAAATAAAAAACAGAAATACCTCATTTACATAAATAGTAAGACCCTTTGCTATGAGACTTGAAATTGAGCTCAGATGCATCCTGTTTCCATTGATCATCCTTGAGATGTATCTACAACTTGATCGGAGTCCACCAGTGGTAAACTCAGCTGATTGGACATGATTTGGAAAGGCACACACCTGTCTATATAAGGTCCCACAGTTGAGAGTTCATGTCAGAGCAAAGACTAAGCCGTGAGCTCGAAGGAATTGTCTGTAGAAATACGAGATAGGATTGTGTTGAGGCACAGATCTGGGGAAGGAAAAGATGAAAGTAGAAAAGTGAAGAGAGACCTTTGATGAAAACCTGCTCCATAGCGCTCAGGACCTTAGACTGGGGCAAATGTTCACATTCCAACAGGACAATGACCCTAAGCACACAGCCAAGACAACGCAGGAGTGGCTTCGGGACAAGTCTCTGAATGTCCTTGAGTGGCCCATACAGAGCCCGAACTTGAACCCGATCGAACATCTCTGGAGAGACCTGAAAATAGCTGTGCAGCGACGCTCCCCAACCAACCTGACAGAGCTTGAGAGGGTCTGCAGAGAAGATTGGGAGAAACTCCCCAAATACAGGTGTGCCAAGCTTGTAGCGTCATACCCAAGAAGACTTGAGGTTGTAATAACTGCCGAAGGTGCTTCAACAAAGTACTGAGTAAAGGGTCTGAATACTTATGTAAATGTAATATTTCCGGGGTTTTTTTATATAAATGTGCAAACATTTATAAAAATCAGTTTTTGCTTTGTCATAATGGGGTATTGTGTGTAGATTGATGAGGAAAAACCATTTAATCAATTTTGGAATAAGGCTGTAATGTAACATAATGTGGAAAAAGTCAAGGGTCTGAATACTTTCCGAGTGCAATAGCCATTGTCAATGTTAAGATTTATAGTTCACTATGTAGCATTGCATGCAGGCTGTACATCAATATATCTGTCTCTTTATCTATCTCTCTCATTCTCTTTATCAGGTAGGCTAGTAGTGTAGTTGATGGTTGGATACAGTACTGAATGATTAAGTGATGATGTCTAGTAGTTATCATGTTGATGGTCATGCTGAATGGTTAAGTGATGATGGCTAGTAGTTATCATGTTGATGGTCATGCTGAATGGTTAAGTGGTGATGTCTAGTAGTTATAATGTTGATGGTCATGCTGAATGCTTAAGTGAGATGTCTAGTAGTTATAATGTTGATGGTCATGCTGAATGGTTAAGTGATGATGTCTAGTAGTTATAATGTTGATGGTCATGCTGAATGGTTAAGTGATGATGGCTAGTAGTTATAATGTTGATGGTCATGCTGAATGGTTAAGTGATGATGTCTAGTAGTTATAATGTTGATGGTCATGCTGAATGGTTAAGTGACGATGTCTAGTAGTTATAATGTTGATGGTCATGCTGAATGTTTAAGTGGTGATGTCTAGTAGTTATAATGTTGATGGTCATGCTGAATGCTTAAGTGATGATGTCTAGTAGTTATAATGTTGATGGTCATTGTCAAGGGTTGCTATGGTAGGTGTGGTGTGGAATCAGGCGCAGGAGGCAGAAGTAAAGTCCAACAAAAATACTTTAGTAGAATTCACAATGAATATCCACAACCAGCCTGGAGGCGAGAAAAGCGCGCACAGGCGTAAACAAACGGGCGCAGTAAACAAGTGCGTAATCTACTCCTAAACAACAAACAAGGAGGAAAGCACACAATAGCGCACCAAAATACATGTAGCGCAGCAACACGACATGGAACAATTACACACAACACCTAACTAACAACAAGGAAACTAAATAGGGTGCTAATTGAGACATAACACAAAACAGGTGTGACAAACAGACAAAACCAATCAAACAAGAAACATAGAGCGGTGGCAGCTAGTACTCCGGAGACGACGACCGCCGAAACCTGCCCGAACAAGGAGGAGGGGCCGCCTCGGCCGAAACCGTGACAGTACCCCCCCCTTGACGCGCGGCTCCAGCCGTGCGCCGCCCCCGGCCTCAGGGACGACCCGGAGGACGCGGAGAAGGGCGCGAAGGATGACCACGATGGAATTCGGTCAGCAGGGACGGATCCAGAATGTCCCTCCTTGGCACCCAGCACCGCTCCTCCGGACCGTACCCCTCCCACTCCACGAGATATTGGAGACCCCCCATCCGGCGTCTCGAATCCAGGATGGTCCGAACAGTGTACGCCGGAGCCCCCTCGATGTCCAACGGGGGCGGAGGAGTCTCCTCAATCTCAAAGTCCTGGAGTGGACCAGCTACCACCGGCCTGAGGAGAGACACATGGAACGAGGGGTTAATATTCTTGTAATCAATGGGCAGTTGTAACCTGTAACACACCTCGTTCAATGTCCTCAGGACTTTAAAAGGCCCCACAAACCGCCGACCCAGCTTCCGGCAGGGCAGGCGGAGGGGCAGGTTTCTGGTTGAGAGCCAGACTCGATCTCCAGGTGCGTACACTGGCCCCTCACTGCGGTGTAGGTCGGCGCTCGTCTTCTGTCGACGGATGGCTCGCTGCAGATGGACGTGTGCAGCGTTCCACATCTCCTCCGAGCGCCGCACCCACTCATCCACAGCAGGGGCCTCGATCTGGCTCTCATGCCAAGGTGCCAGAACCGGCTGGTACCCTAACACACACTGGAAAGGGGTTAGTCTCGTGGAGGAGTGGCGGAGAGAGTTCTGAGCCATCTCGGCCCAGGGCACATATCTCGCCCACTCCTCCGGCCGGCCCTGACAATATGACCTCAGAAACCTACCCACATCCTGGTTGACTCGTTCGACCTGCCCATTACTCTCCGGGTGGTAACCCGAGGTAAGGCTCACCGAGACCCCCAACCGTTCCATAAAGGCTCTCCAGACCCTGGAGGTAAACTGGGGGCCTCGATCGGACACTATATCCTCGGGTACCCCGTAATGCCGGAAGACGTGAGTAAATAGAGCCTCAGCGGTCTGTAGGGCAGTAGGAAGACCCGGCATGGGAAGGAGACGACAGGCCTTCGAGAACCGATCCACAACGACCAGGATGGTGGTATTCCCTTGTGAGGAGGGAAGGTCGGTAACAAAATCCACCGAGAGGTGAGACCAGGGTCGTTGTGGAACGGGCAGGGGTTGTAATTTACCCCTGGGCAAATGTCTGGGCGCCTTACACTGGGCACACACTGAGCAGGAGGAGACATAAACCCTCACATCCCTGGCTAACGTTGGCCACCAGTACTTCGTACTAAGGCAGTGCACTGTCCGGCCAATACCTGGATGTCCAGAGGAGGGGGACGTGTGAGCCCAATAAATCAGCCGATCCCGGACCTCGAGCGGGACGTACGTCCGACCCACCGGACACTGTGGAGGGCTAGGGTCGGTGCGTAATGCCCGCTCGATCTCAGCATCGACCTCCCACACCACCGGTGCCACAAAGACAAGACTCCTATAGTATGGGAATGTGCTCCACGCACCTCTCCTCCGCGTCATACCGCCGGGACAGGGCATCTGCCTTCCCGTTCTGGGACCCAGGGATGTAAGTGATCTTGAACACAAACCGGGCGAGAAACATAGTCCATCGAGCCTGGCGAGGATTCAGTCTCCTAGCTGCCCGAATGTATTCCAGGTTACGATGGTCGGTCAGAATGAGGAAAGGGTGCTGAGCCCCCTCAAGCCAATGCCTCCACACCTTTAGGGCCTGTACTACGGCTAACAGCTCCCTGTCCCCTACGTCATAGTTCCGCTCCGCCGGACTGAGCTTCTTAGAATAAAAAGCACAGGGGCGGAGCTTAGGTGGTGTGCCGGACCGTTGAGAAAGAACTGCCCCGATACCGGCCTCAGACGCGTCCACCTCTACTTGGAAGGGTAAAGTGGGATCCGGGTGCGCCAGCACCGGAGCCGAGGTAAACAGGTCCTTCAGTCTCCCAAAGGCCCTGTCCGCCTCAGCCGACCACTGCAAGCGCACCGGACCCCCCTTAAGAAGAGACGTTATGGGAGCTGCCACCTGTCCAAAACCCCCGGATAAACCTTCGGTAGTAATTCGCAAAACCCAAGAACCGCTGCACCTCTTTAACCGTAGTTGGGGTTTGCCAATTACGCACGGCGGACACTCGGTCCACCTCCATTCTCACCCCTGACGCAGACAACTGGTAACCCAAAAAGGAGACTGACTCCTGAAAGAACAGACATTTCTCGGCTTTGACATACAGGTCATGCTCCAACAGTCTCCTCAATACCCTGCGCACCAGGGCTACATGCTCGGCCCGAGTAGAACTGTACACAAGAATATCATCTATGTACACCACTACTCCCTGCGCCTGCATGTCCCGGAAAATCTCATCTACAAACGATTGGAAGACTGATGGAGCATTCATTAACCCATATGGCATGACGAGATACTCGTAATGGCCGGAGGTAGTACTAAATGCTGTCTTCCACTCATCGCCCTCCCTAATGCGCACCAAGTTATATGCGCTCCTGAGGTCCAATTTTGTGAAAAACCGTGCCCCGTGTAATGACTCCGTCATGGTCGCAATCAGCGGGAGTGGATAACTATATTTCACAGTCACCTGATTGAGACCGCGGTAATCAATACACGGACGCAAACCTCCATCCTTTTTCTTCACAAAAAAGAAGCTTGAGGACGCGGGAGAAGTGGAGGGCCGTATTTATCCCTGTCTCAGAGACTCGGCAATGTAAGTCTCCATTGCCCTTTTCTCCTCCTGTGACAAAGGATACACACGGCTCCGCGGGAGCGCAGCTCCTGTCTGGAGGTCTATCGCACAATCCCCCTGTCTATGAGGTGGCAACCTTGCCGCTCTGGTCTTACTAAACACGAGTGCCAAATCCTCATACTCAGGCGGAATGTGCAGTGCTGGCATCTGGTTCAGGCTCTCCACCGAGGTCGCCCCTACGGAAACACCCAGACATAGCCCCTCACACTGAGCAGACCACCCTTTAAGAGCCTTCTCTCGCCACGAAATCGTAGGATCATGGGTAATCAACCAGGGAAGCCCCAGTACCACCGGATACGCAGGAGAGTCGATCAGATAGAGTTGAATCGTCTCCTCATGACCCCCCTGCGTCATCATCCTAAGTGGCGCCGTGACCTCCCTAATTAACCCAGATCCTAACGGACGACTATCTAAGGCATGTACAGGGAAGGGTTTATCGACTGGAAGGAGGGGAATCCCTAACTTAACACAGAAATTACGATCTACAAAATTCCCAGCTGCGCCTGAATCGACTAGCGCCTTATGCTGGGAACGAGGTGCAACCTGTGGGAAACAAACAGGTAATGTAATGTGTACGACAGAAAGCTCTGGGTAAGTAGGGCGCCTACTCACCTGGGAGGACTCTCCAATGTTTGACCTGCCATCTCCCTCACCAGGGGACCCTCCCCAGCACCTAGCCGCGGTGTGCCCTCCGCGGCCACAGTTGGTGCAGGAGACTGCCCCCCTCGGGTTCCTTCCTCTCTTCCCTCTAGCGCCAGCACCTCCAAGATCCATCGGGCTCTGCTCGGAGGCGCTGGAGGGTGGAATGGGAGGCCCCCACCTGGGACGTCCGCGGGTCGCGAGCAGGGTGTCCAGCCGAATGGCCATGTCCACCAGCTGGTCAAATGTTAGTGTAGTATCCCTGCACGCTAACTCTCTGCGGACGTCCTCCCGAAGGCTACATCTAAAGTGGTCTATGAGGGCCCTCTCATTTCCACCCTGCATCGGCCGCTAGAGTCCGGAACTTCAGCGCAAACTCTTGAGCGCTCCTCATCCCCTGTCGGAGGTGGAATAGACGCTCCCCCCGCCGCCTTCCCTTCTGGTGGATGGTCGAAGACAGCACGGAAGCGGCGGGAGAACTCCGCATAGGTGACTGTGGCGGCGTCTATTCCCCTCCATTCGGCGTTGGCCCACTCCAACGCCTTGCCGGTGAGACAGGAGATGAGGGCGGAAACGCTCTCGTATCCCGAGGGCGCCGGGTGTATGGTGGCAAGGTAGAGTTCCACTTGTAATAGGAACCCCTGACACCCGGCAGCGGTGCCGTCGTACGCCCTCGGGAGCGAGAGCCGAATCCCACTGGGTTCCGGTAGTTGGACGGGCGGGCTGGTGATGGTGCGATAGTGGGGGTGTGGGTACCCCGCTGGTTTCCCATCGATGGAGGGTGTTCATTACGCGGTCCAAGGCGTGTCCGATCTGGTTGATACGATCCTCTTGACCGCGAAGACGCTCCTCCATGATGTCGGTGGGTGCTCCTGCTGATTCCATATATGGTGTGTAATTCTGTCAAGGGTTGCTATGGTAGGTGTGGTGTGGAATCAGGCGCAGGAGGCAGAAGTAAAGTCCAACAAAAATACTTTAGTAGAATTCACAATGAATATCCACAACCAGCCTGGAGGCGAGAAAAGCGCGCACAGGCGTAAACAAACGGGCTCAGTAAACAAGTGCGTAATCCACTCCTAAACAACAAACAAGGAGGAAAGCACACAATAGCGCACCAAAATACATGTAGCGCAGCAACACGACATGGAACAATTACACACAACACCTAACTAACAACAAGGAAACTAAATAGGGTGCTAATTGAGACATAACACAAAACAGGTGTGACAAACAGACAAAACCAATCAAACAAGAAACATAGAGCGGTGGCAGCTAGTACTCCGGAGACGACGACCGCCGAAACCTGCCCGAACAAAGAGGAGGGGCCGCCTCGGCCGAAACCGTGACAGTCATGCTGAATGCTTAAGTGATGATGTCTAGTAGTTATAATGTTGATGGTCATGCTGAATGCTTAAGTGATGATGTCTAGTAGTTATAATGTTGATGGTCATGCTGAATGCTTAAGTGATGATGTCTAGTAGTTATAATGTTGATGGTCATGCTGAATGCTTAAGTGATGATGTCTAGTAGTTATCATGTTGATGGTCATACTGAATGGTTAAGTGATGATGGCTAGTAGTTATAATGTTGCTAAATTAAGATTTAGAGGAGAGTATGTACACGTAACGTAAAATGTTATTTCTTTAAATAAACATGTTAAACATGTTCTCATATTAAATTATTAACATATATCGCTTTTTTACTTACAAGAATAACAAATGGACATATTAATAAAACAGCAACAATGTCATTTAACAAGGTCTATCAGCCTGAATGTGATTAGATACTGAAAACAGTGTGACCTGCAGTTGGACACAGACAGAGGGCAGAACAGTACTGAGAGGACACTCACACTGCACGCCACACGCAGGCACACACACACACACACACACACACACACACACATACACATGTAAAGTTCCCAATTTTAATGTCCGATAAAAATGCAGATATATATTTCCCCCACCACCTCTGAATAACTCCTCACACTGATGTCACACACAGACAGCATACATAGAAAAAAAGGTCCCTATATGGCCATCGATGGCCGGTCACAGATGTCAAAGCCTCAGTAATGCTCTAAGATCTATGTGCAAATTCAGAGGGTCCAATTTTGCATCTGCTAAAATAGATGATCAATTATATCTTGAATCGTTTAAAACGGATGGGAAACAACCATGTTTAGATTAGAAACTAAGGCTGGTGCAAGTCACGTATTGGCCAGTGTTGTGTTCATTTGACAGTTTCCCCATTCACTGTGGTTGACTGATAAAGAATTTCACAACCATAAGTCACACAGACGCAGGACAGTCCAGGGAGAAGACAGGTACAGATATACATTAGAGTTGAGGTTAGAAGTAGAAGTTACTGTATTTGACCACAAGTGTGTTAAGATGTCAGAGGGAGTCTATGAAAACTCAGACAGATTTGAAGACGGAGAACCTAATGCAATGAAGAACACGGACATTGATGACCAATTATATGGCAACTTAAGAGCCTTCAAGCCCAGTCCAAGAGATGTTGCTTCAGGTAAGATTGCACACACACACACACATTACACACACACATTACAGGTGAGATTATCCTGTAGTACTATAGCTTTATTTGTCCCAATCCTGGATGATGCGTTAAAACATATTTCCAAAGTTCTTACTTGAATAATTTGTGATTCAGTTCATGTTCAGTGGTGGAAGAGACCCTCTGGAGTTGCTGCAGTGTCTCTGGGGCTGCTGTGTGTTCTCCTACTGGCTGGGATCATAGGCCTGTCTGTCTACTGTAAGTTTAGAATGTTGTCAATGAGACTTAAGAAGACGACATAATCATACTTAATCATCAATGGTGTGGTAGTTACATGTTTGATTAACTTTTACCTTTTACTGATGGAGTCATTGGTCATCATGACTCAACTGAGAGAATCCAGCTACACCACCCTGACTGAAGAGAGAGACCAGCTACAGACCAGTTACAGCCTTCTGACTGCAGAGAGAGACCAGCTACAGACCAGTTACAACAACCTGACTGAAGAAACAGACCAGCTACAGACTGAGAGAGAGATTCTTAACAGGAGGCTTACCAATCTCAGTGAGTAAACCTACAGTAATACATTATCATTAATCCCACACACTTTATAGTGTGTCTGTATTCTTTCATTAAGTGTTTAGTGTGATAAATTGAAGGGAATTCATGTTTTCATCTTGTAGAACAAACCTGTCCTGAAGGCTGGCAGAAGTTTGAATCCAGTTGGTACTTCCTGTCTACTGAGACTAAAGCCTGGAAGGAGAGCAGAGAGGACTGTCTGGAGAGAGGAGCAGACCTGGTGATCATAAACAGTGAAAAGGAACAGGTGAGAGAGAGAGAGAGAGAGAGAGAGAGAGAGAGAGAGAGAGAGAGAGAGAGAGAGAGAGAGAGAGAGAGAGAGAGAGAGTGAGAGAGAGTGGTGAGTGAGTGAGTGGTGAGTGAGTGGTGGTGAGTGAGTGAGTGAGTGGTGAGTGAGTGAGTGAGTGAGAGAGAGAGAGAGAGAGAGAGAGAGAGAGAGAGAGAGAGAGAGAGAGAGAGGATATGAGTGTGCAGGGGGTAGATATGATCAAACGTATACGGTGAGGGAAAAAAGTATTTGATCCCGTGTTGATTTTGTATGTTTGCCCACTGACAAAGAAATGATCAGTCTATAATTTTTAATGGTAGGTTTATTTGAACAGTGAGAGACAGAATAACAACAAAATAATCCAGAAAAACGCATGTCAAAAATGTTATAAATTGATTTGCATTTTAATGAGGGAAATAAGTATTTGACCCCTCTGCAAAACATGACTTAGTACTTGGTGGCAAAACCCTTGTTGGCAATCACAGAGGTCAGACGTTTGTTGTAGTTGGCCACCAGGTTTGCACACATCTCAGGAGGGATTTTGTCCCACTCCTCTTTGCAGATCTTCTCCAAGTCATTAAGGTTTCGAGGCTGACGTTTGAAAACTCAAACCTTCATCTCCCTCCACAGATTTTCAATGGGATTAAGGTCTGGAGACTGGCTAGGCCACTCCAGGGCTTATTGTGCTTCTTCTTGAGCCACTCCTTTGTTGCCTTGGCTGTGTGTTTTGGGTCATTGTCATGCTGGAATACCCATCCACGAACCATTTTCAATGCCCTGGCTGAGGGAAGGAGGTTCTCACCCAAGATTTGACGGTACATGGCCCCGTCCATCGTCCCTTTGATGCGGTGAAGTTGTCCTGTCCCCTTAGCAGAAAAACACCCCCAAAGCATAATATTTCCACCTCAATGTTTGACGGTGGGGATGGTGTTCTTGGGGTCATAGGCAGCATTCCTCCTCCTCCAAACACAGCGAGTTGAGTTGATGCCAAAGAGCTCCATTTTGGTCTCATCTGACCACAACACTTTCACCCAGTTCTCTTCTGAATCATTCAGATGTTCATTGGCAAACTTCAGACGGGCCTGTATATGTGCTTTCTTGAGCAGGGGGACCTTGCGGGCGCTGCAGGATTTCAGTCCTTTACGGCGTAGTGTGTTACCAATTGTTTTCTTGGTGACTATGGTCCCAGCTGCCTTGAGATCATTGACAAGATCCTCTCGTGTAGTTCTGGGCTGATTCCTCACCGTTCTCATGATCATTGCAACTCCACGAGGTGAGATCTTGCATGGAGCCCCAGGCCGATAGAGATTGACAGTTCTTTTGTGGTTCTTCCATTTGCGAATAATCACACCAACTGTTGTCACTTTCTCACCAAGATGCTTGGCGATTGTTATGTGAATTATTTAACAAACTATTTTAGTGTCTCTGTGCGTCTCCCAAAAGGTTGTAAGTCTTTTGGGATTTAAGTAACGGCCAGAGTCCCGGTCTGCATAGTCAGAGATATTTATTCATTGAGAATTCTGAAACAAAATGGTGGTACAATCCTTTTATACACATAAGTCATACTAAAAATCCTGTCACTGTTCTTATCTTTTCCCACTCCTTGCTCGGCCAGGTGCAGATATCGCATCCTCCCTAAATTGGGAGGCCCCTTTATCTTGGTTTAGACAGTTCTCCATTGTTGTCTGGTCTAACTCTTACTCACATTGCTAAATAGTAGCTCAATGGTAGCTTACTCACACATTTCTAACACATTATACACAGTTTCAGGGTGTAATAATTAGTCATTAATAATTAATCTATCAATCCACCCTTTGACTAAATATTACGCACATACAAAATATATGTTGTTATAGAAATAAATCACACAAATTGAAGTATATAATTTGGTTTGCATATAAAAACATTAAAAAGTGTCTCATTCAATACAGGTTCATCAGGGGTTACCCCATGATTAAAAGAGTCATGTTACTATTTAGCAATGGTACCTAACCTGTTTACCCACTATCTGGAAACAACAGTCTAAGCCTATAGTGAAGAACATTTGCTTCATCACATCCTGCAATATTGATTAATTAGTACATCATACTTAAAACGAGACTTTAATACACAAAAGTCATTACAATAACTTTTAAACTAGAGATTTGTAGTTCTAGGTTAACATCCAATCACAGCTCTTCGTTAGAATTTCACTGCAACCTTCACACATTAGAACTAAGAAAAGTTTCATCCAGTCTCAAACTCTCTGAATCGTCGTCATCCTCCACCAAGCCTGGTAGGTCATATCCTTCATTCCTTAGGTCGGAGTCCGGGATTGGGCCGTATCTCACCATCTGTTGGTAAACTGCCTTCTCCATCGCCTTGCTCACCAACCCTCGGACACAGGGAATAAGACAACATCCACAAAGAACAAGCATACCCACAGAAGCTATAGCTGCACCCAGAATAGTTACAACAATAGTTTTCCATTTACCAAATATGTTATCAAACCAACCGTTTAGGGAGCTATCAATACCAGAGTTCTCAGCCAGTTCGTTCGCCAGCGTGGTGAGTCCCTGAAGCGCTTTGGTCACGGACCCGTCCGGTGCTGTATTGTTGGGGATGAAAGTACAGCACATAGATCCAAACAGAACACAAACTCCGCCCCGCTCAGCCAAAAGCATATCTAAAGCTATTCTATTCTGCCATGCCATTAAGCTAGTTGCTGCTGTCTGCTCAGCCAATCCCTTTATTGCATCACGAGTGTGGTTTATAAATCTTTTGCTGTTTATAGTAAATATAATTTATCCAATCTACGTTTTTATTAATTGTTGACCACCAGAAAAGACTTGATTCAAACCCAGCTGCGATCTGATTCCTAGCTTTGAATTCTTCTGGAACCCCTCGAGGTACTCCTATCCCATCAATATACAGTGGGGAAAAAAAGTATTTAGTCAGCCACCAATTGTGCAAGTTCTCCCACTTAAAAAGATGAGAGAGGCCTGTAATTTTCATCATAGGTACACGTCAACTATGACAGACAAAATGAGATTTTTTTTTCCAGAAAATCACATTGTAGGATTTTTTATGAACATATTTGCAAATTATGGTGGAAAATAAGTATTTGGTCAATAACAAAAGTTTCTCAATACTTTGTTATATACCATTTGTTGGCAATGACACAGGTCAAACGTTTTCTGTAAGTCTTCACAAGGTTTTCACACACTGTTGCTGGTATTTTGGCCCATTCCTCCATGCAGATCTCCTCTAGAGCAGTGATGTTTTGGGGCTGTCGCTGGGCAACACAGACTTTCAACTCCCTCCAAAGATTTTCTATGGGGTTGAGACCAGGACCTTGAAATGCTTCTTACGAAGCCACTCCTTCATTGCCCGGGCGGTGTGTTTGGGATCATTGTCATGCTGAAAGACCCAGCCACATTTCATCTTCAATGCCCTTGCTGATGGAAGGAGGTTTTCACTCAAAATCTCACGATACATGGCCCCATTCATTCGTTCCTTTACACGGATCAGTCGTCCTGGTCCCTTTGCAGTAAAACAGCCCCAAAGCATGATGTTTCCACCCCCATACTTCACAGTAGGTATGGTGTTATTTGGATGCAACTCAGCATTCTTTGTCCTCCAAACACGACGAGTTGAGTTTTTACCAAAAAGTTCTATTTTGGTTTCATCTGACCATATGACATTCTCCCAATCCTCTTCTGGATCATCCAAATGCACTCTAGCAAACTTCAGACAGGCCTGGACATGTACTGGCTTAAGCAGACGGACACGTCTTGCACTGCAGGATTTGAGTCCCTGGCGGCGTAGTGTGTTACTGATGGTAGGCTTTGTTACTTTGGTCCCAGCTCTCTGCAGGTCATTCACTAGGTCCCCCCCGTGTGGTTCTGGGATTTTTGCTCACCGTTCTTGTGATCATTTTGACCCTACGGGGTGAGATCTTGCGTGGAGCCCCAGATCGAGGGAGATTATCAGTGGTCTTGTATGTCTTCCATTTCCTAATAATTGCTCCCACAGTTGATTTCTTCAAACCAAGCTGCTTACCTATTGCAGATTCAGTCTTCCCAGCCTGGTGCAGGTCTACAATTTTGTTTCTGGTGTCCTTTGTCAGCTCTTTGGTCTTGGCCATAGTAGAGTTTGGAGTGTGACTGTTTGAGGTTGTGGACAGGTGTCTTTTATACTGATAACAAGTTCAAACAGATGCCATTAATACAGGTAACGAGTGGAGGACAGAGGAGCCTCTTAAAGAAGAAGTTACAGGTCTGTGAGAGCCAGAAATCTTGCTTGTTTGTAGGTGACCAAATACTTATTTTCCACAATAATTTGCAAATAAATTCATTAAAAATCCTACAATGTGATTTTATGGATTTTTTTTCTCAATTTGTCTTTCATAGTTGACATGTACCTATGATGAAATTACAGGCCTCTCTCATCTTTTTAAGTGGGAGAACTTGCACAAATAGTGGCTGACTAAATACTTTTTTTCCCCACTGTATATCCTTTCATCAAAGGATCCCGGGAGGAGGTCTCGCTTTCTACGTGACAACTCACCAGTCTCTGACACGTTTGATTGTTTGATGAGAGTGAAGGGCATTACCAGCTGAGCTAGCGCACAGGTTCCTGTCCAATTAGTATGTAGGTGAGGCCACAGTCTGTCATCACCACACAACCACCAGATGTCAGCACGGGCCTGGTTTTGGGTCCTAAAATCCTTTGGCTGCAACAAAGAGGAGAGATTAGTCATGGTCTCTTTAGTTGTGACATTCTCTGTGTGGGAGCAGGAGCTAAGATGCCCTACCCTGTATCCTATTTTATCAGTCCTAGAGAAACAATTGTAAGACTCCCCTGAGACTTCAAACGGAGGTAACCTAGGTCGGGGTGACTTTGTTATCGGGGGATACAGATAGTGCAAGTTACTACAAGACTCCTTCACCACATTCCCAGGTGGCTTGAACAATTTAATCATGCAAGATAAACCTGACGGAGAGTTAAAGCCCGTCAAGGGGAACGGAGCAGTTGTTAACCTTGGTTTGGCTGTCCCACAGGCATAACAGTCCTCTTTAGACATAGTTCTTACCGTATACTGAATCCATTCCAACCACAGGTTAGGATCCCTATACCCCGTCTCCACCTGTACTACTTCCTTCAGGTCTATAGTTTGCACTATCTTCACCACGGCCCCGGTCTCACTACCTCCCTCAGAGAGGTTTACTCTATAGGGTGCCCCAGTTGAAGAGGATATCTCACTTGTCAGGTCTGTAACATCTGCTGGGTTGATTACTACCCAGAAAGCCACTAATGGGTCTCCACAACATTTGCGGTCAAATCCTATGTACCACATTCCCTCATCCGTAGCCTTTACCTGTTTTAGCGTAATTCGGACTTTCAGACAGTACCTACCCTTATATGGGTCGCACTGCCATTTCTGGTAATTCCCTACTTTCACAATACTCCACCTGTCCTTAAACTGTGTATGGAGATTGACATATCCCCCTCGCTCGGTATGAGCAACTACATGGTCCCAGGATGTACATGGTGACATACATATATATCTCCCATCCTTTATGATACTACCAGCCAGTAGTCCCCAACTTCCCAACTGGTCCGCAAAGACCTCAAAGGTGATGTCCTTCCCTACAGTCCCTAGTACTTCCCCTTTCCCTACGTCTAGCTGTCTCCTATGCCTTCGTAGACTGTGCTCAGGTAATATTTTATCAACGTGTGTTAGGTTAACTACTACTTCTGGCGGATCAGGAGGGTTTGAGTGTGTTAGGAATATGGCCCCCACAATCAGACAGCTACCTGCCGTCAGGAGACCTGTGAATCCCCACCCTCGCCCTGAGAACATGTCAGATGCCAGAGGCCAACCCATTGCTTTACCTTCTATCGAACTCACACAGGGATGATCAGACAGGGTAAGGGAATCTTCGTTAAGGAGCCAACCCCCGAGCCCTAGTGGTGATCGGTTCTTTCTCCTAACTCTGTGTTTGTTCGTCAGGTGTAGCTGGGTTTACCTTTTTACAGTGTGTGACATGCACCCAGGTGGATCTTTACGCAATTCTTACAGCGAAGAACGTCACCAACAGGACCTGATATGGACCTTCCCAACGGGGCTGCTTCCAGTCTTTCTTCTTCAAGGATTGGATCCACACCCAGTCACCTGGTTGGATGGAGTGGGTTACCTTCTCCTTTAGTTCTCCTGTGGGGCACAAAATCTTTGACATACGTGTTTGGTTAATGAACAGTCTTCTCATGTGTTGTGCCAACGTGTCTTCTACTTCTATGTCTGCCTGTTCTGGCCCTGCCAACTGCGGCATCCTGTAAGGTCTTCCAAACACTTTCTCAAAGGGGGACAATCCATTCTTATCTGGCGTTATTCTGATAGTCATTAGTACGATTGGCAGACGTTGTACCCAATTCCTTCCTGTGCTCATGTGAGTTTTTCGTAATCTAGCCTTAATTGTCTGATTCATGCGTTCGATAAGTCCAGCCGATTTCGGGCTATACGAACAATGCTTCTTCATGTTTATTTGTAACTTCTGTCCAATATTATATATTACTTGATTAGAAAAATGGGATCCATTATCAGAAAAAATAGTTTCTGGAAGGCCGAACCTTGGTATTATATCCTGGCATATTGCTTATGCTACTGTTATAGCATCTGCCGAGGAGGTAGGGAAAGCTTCTACCCATTTAGTGTATTTGTCTATTATAGTCAAACACCACTTCTTTCCCTCACTCCTGGTCAGCTCTATAAAGTCCATTTCTAATTGTTGAAAGGGGTACTTAGCCGGAGGGTACTCACCTAGAGGTGCCCTTTGTCTGCCCTGGTGATTACTTTGAGCACAGATAACACATCTTGAACAAAAGTTTTTTAAATAATTTGTAATCCCATATGCAACAAAGTGTTGTCTAATCTGCTCTACCATCCCTCCGGTTGACACATGGCTCTGCCCGTGTGTCAATATTGCAGCATATCTAAACAGTGATTTCGGGAGAATTGGTAAGCTATCTTTGACCCATATTCCCTCCTTATTTACTGCGCCTTGCTTTACCCATCTGTGAACTTCCTTAATTGGGGCCCTACTGTAGCTCTCTATAAGTAGATCTCTGTCTATCGAAACTTCCTCTTTTGACAGCTGACTGGAACCAGAGAAGTGTTTTGACCCAGACATGTGGGCTCCATCTCTCTCTATAGAATTGCTGACTCTGTGGCCCCAATTTGACTGCTGCTGCTGCATGGGTGTCATCATAAAGAAACCATTTCAAGCCTATTGTCCTTTCTGTGGTTTTAAACAGAGCTTCCTCATATTCTTTACTAGGGACAGAGTGTGTATTATACCACAGAGTACAATGTAAGTCATCCTCAGTCATTTTAGGTGAGTCAGGTACTAGGGTTTTAGTCAAGTCTACTAAGGTATTTGGTATGTCTGAGTTACCTCCCCTCAACAGGTCCTGGCTATACCAATAACATGGTTCCCCTTCACCACTTACAACCATATTATCCTTTATCACATGAGCCTGCATTCCCCTCACTGTCGGTCTTACTTCTATGTTTAACTGCGTCATCGCATCTCTTCCCAATAGATTAACAGGACACTGTACTGAAATCAGTACATGCAGAGTAGCTTCACTCCCTGTCTTTACATGTTTCAGTGTTACTGGTGCAGACAGCTGTTCAATACCTTTATGACCAGAGGCTGATCGCACTATAATTTTTTCTCCATAAATGTCAATTCCCTCTGGTGCATTATCTTTACAAATACAGGTTCGGTCTGCCCCAGTATCACAGAGAAATGTTATCTTTTTACCCATTACTGTCAATGTTAGGTATGGTTTCTGTTCCTGTTGTAATGCCAAATCTACAAGAGACAGATCAAACACCTCCAGTTCTCTCTCCTGCTTCTCCTGATTTCTCTCTTCCTCCCACTCTAGTCATGCCTCCTCTTCTTCCTCTGATTCTGGCTTTCTCCCCCTGTCTCTTCCTCCTCTGCCTGGATTATACTTTCCTCCTTTTCCTCTCTTCCCCTTCTTCTTACAGTCTCTTGACTGGTGCCCTTTCCTTCCACAGTGATAACACGGTTCCTCACATTCTCTAGCAAAATGTCCAGATTTGTCACAATTGAAACACTTCCATTCACTCCTGTCTCCACTATTACCGTTGCCTCTCTTCTCTCCTAGGTTCTTCCAGTCTCTCCTGCCTCCCATCTCCCCTGGGACTGCCACTAGGTACTCAGCTCCCTTCACTTCCTTTCTCTTGTTTCGTTCCTTTACATTCTGTTCATGATGGATTGCATAACGTTTAACCTCAGCTAAGGTAGCCGTCCCCCAGCCAATTAGGGTCTTTTTTATTGTTTGAGAGATTTCTGGCCTCATTCCACTTAGGAAGGCAATCTTTAACTGTTGGTGATACGGACCCTCTGGTGCCCCTGGTCCTGGATCTATTAGCCCACTGTTTGCATTGAACACATCTCTCAGTCTCTCTAGGTATTGACTAATAGTCTCACTGTCTCCCTGTTTACACTCATGGACCTTGGAGAAGTCGGCATGTCTGTGATAATATTCTCTTAGATTATCACAGAGTTGTGCCAACTTATCTCCATAAGCCCCTCCTTCTGCCCACTCTAGGACCTACGCATTCCCGTCTCCGCGAACCCAGTTCCCTCTCACTGCTGCCCAGTCTTTTAACACTATCTGTCTGACTGCCCTCTCTAGTTCCCCTGTATTCAGCTTAAAGCTGGCGGTCAGCCCTTCCATATCTCTTCTGAACTGGTGTACCCCCGTCTTGGGGTGGGGTATCCCTTCCACTGCTCTCACTACATCTCTCTGGGTCCATGCTCTGTATACTTGTAATGTATCAGGCTGGTTGTCTTCTCCTGCTCTGGGGTTTGGCAGGGCTATTAAGGGATAGGATTGCTCCATTTTACCCTTACCACTGCCAGCCCCATCTGATTCTTCCCCTTCCGACTCATCATTCCCCTTTCTCTTGGCCTCAGCCCTGTGCCTCTCTAGCTTTTTCCTTTTCTCTTTCTCCCTTTTAGCCTCCTGTCTGACTTTCTCTGCCCTTGTCCTGTACTCCTCTACCTCTGGCTCTTCCTCACCTTCATCTTCCCTTCCTCCTCCAGCCCCTTCTTCCTCATAGGGAGGTGGGGCCGGTGGGGGGTCGACATTATTCCCCTGCACTCTCCTTCTCCTCCCTACGTATTCATCATCTGGATTTTCTCTCCATGCCTGGTCTGCCAAGTTTGGATGTAACCTTTCTGCCCTCTGCTCTGGGGGAGGCACGGAGACCTCAACCTTCACTTCTCTTTCCCTCTCACTCACTTCTCTTTTGTTGCTGCCTTCTTCCCGCTTTCTAGCTTCTACTAGCCACACCCTGGCTGTTTCTAAGCTCTCTCTTTTCTGTTTCTTTAGATCAGTACCACAATTTACATGCATTTGTTTAATCATGGATTCCAGTTTAATTACATCAAGTCGCCCAGTAAAGCCATATTTCTTTCTCCAAATATGCCCATAATACACATTTCGTTTGTCTCGCATTTCCATGAATTTCTCGTCCCCAGTAAATTCTGGGACCTCTTGTGAGGATTTGTCCCCCATGGTTGGTACTGTTAAAAATCCCTTAGCCACCTCTTCTATATAACAAGTCAATTTAACAAGTAATACAAAACAGCTTCACACTACAAAACCTTGAATCACCCCTTTCTGTATATGTAATCTTGACTAGTCCCCCAGAATTATCTCATACTTTACGGAGGATTTTATCCCCACAATGTAATCAATTTCACCAAGTAATGAATAAAGACTACTGACCTTATCCTTGCAGCCGAGATTCAATGTAGGTTTGGATTCCGTCACAGTCTCTGTCATTAATCAGGTGTCCTCTGGCCTGTTATAACCCTTAATGTCAAAGGGCAGGACTTTCTATTTACGAATGTATCATTCGCCCGTCGACGGTTTTCAGAGTTACCTGGAATGACAGAAACAGGGTATTGGAGTCCGGCTCAGAAGGACCAAGCTGTTATGTGAATTATTTAACAAACTATCTTAGGCGGCCTGTATTTTTCCACTATACACATCTTGTAAACACACACACACCTCGGCTCAGCTCATGTTTTTCTCTGCTCTCCTGACCATCACTGTTCTTATCTTTTCCCACTCCTTGCTCGGCCAGGTGCAGATATCGCATCCTCCCTAAATTGGGAGGCCCCTTTATCTTGGTTTAGACAGTTCTCCATTGTTGTCTGGTCTAACTCTTACTCACATTGCTTACGTAGCTTACTGGTCCTACACTCACACATTTCTAACACATTATACACAGTTTCAGGGTGTAATAAATAGTCATTAATAATTAATCTATCAGCGATGTTCTTGTAGCCCATTCCAGCCTTGTGTAGGTCTAGAATCTTGTCCCTGACATCATTGGAGAGCTCTTTGGTCTTAGCCATGGTGGAGAGTTTGGAATCTGATTGATTGATTGCTTCTGTGGACAGGTGTCTTTTACACAGGTAACAAACTGAGATTAGGAGCATTCCCTTTAAGAGTGTGCTCCTAATCTCAGCTCGTTACCTGTATAAAAGACACCTGGGAGCCAGAAATCTTTCTGATTGTGAGGGGGTCAAATACTTATTTCCCTCATTAAAATGCAAATCAATTTATAACATTGTTGACATGCGTTTTTCTGGATTTTTTTGTTGTTATTCTGTCTCTCACTGTTCAAATAAACCTACCAATAAAATTATAGACTGATCATTTCTTTGTCAGTGGGCAAACGTACAAAATCAGCAGGGGATCAAATACTTTTTTCCCTCACTGTAGGTATATATATATTTATCTTTCTCAACAACAGACATTTCTTATCAACCTCAAGAAGAGAGTCTGGATTGGACTGACTGACTCTGTTAATGAGGGGACCTGGAAAT
Source organism: Coregonus clupeaformis (assembly GCF_020615455.1). Lineage (NCBI taxonomy): Eukaryota > Metazoa > Chordata > Actinopteri > Salmoniformes > Salmonidae > Coregonus > Coregonus clupeaformis. Next base: position 183,928 of record NW_025534190.1, on the reverse strand, counting down.
GGGTGGACGGCACATCACTGTCCATAGGGTGAGATATGATACCTAATCTGTCAATAAGGCTCCAATTTTCAGTTCATTCAACCTTTTTCGATACAGGTTATTGTAATTGTTGATAGCAGTCAGCAAATATATCTGACTGTTTTTAACCCTGTAGGTACTGGTATTAACCATGATATCTGACTGTTTTTAACCCTGTAGGTACTGGTACTAACCATGATATCTGACGGTTTTTAACCCTGTAGGTACTGGCATTACCATGATATCTGACTGTTTTTAACCCTGTAGGTACTGGTATTAACCATTATATCTGACTGTTTTTAACCCTTTAGGTACTGGTATCAACAACAGCCTGATAATGGTGGTGGCCATGCAGAATATGGTGAGGAGGACTGTGCTCTCATAGAAAAAGATCGGAGTCCTCGTGAGGCATGGAATGACTGGCAGCAAACTCAACTGGATTTGTGAGATAGTGGTTTAACATCACAATGACAACATACTGTAACACATACAGTAGCCTACACTGCACACAACTTCCTCTCTCTCTCTCTCACACTCTCTCACTCTCTCTCTCTCTCTCTCTCTCTCTCTCTCTCTCTCTCTCTCTCTCTCTCTCTCTCTCTCGCTGTCTCAAACCTACAAACACACTTATTGTTGCATTTGTTTATAGTATCATATTAATAAAAGTCCTACTTATTTCCTGTTTGTAGCTTCCTGTGTACCAGCAGTTATGTTTCACACATCATCAGATACAACATGAAGTTAGTACATTTGACTGTAAAGGAATGTTGTAGACTGCATCACCAATTAATTAGTGTAGTAGAGATATCAAAGGGTATTAAATGATGTTTCTTAATCATCTTTGACAGTCAGTCTTTGTTGTCAAGTTACACATAAGCACAATATTAAATGCTCATATTTGACTGCTGTTCCCCTATATGGGTCCCGAAAGAGGGAAGTGAAGTGGTTCAACCAGCTGTCACTCAAAAACTACTCAACCAATCAGGTTCATCAAGTGAGAGGAGAGCCCTGGTTAAGTCAATATCCACTTGGAGCAGTCTGTAGTGTCACGTCTATTGTATGGACATTATAATGACCCAGGTTTGTAGTCCTGGACCTCCTGAACATGTTGGTGTATATTTGGGAGTAAACAGAGGGTCCAAATCAGCAGAAAGGTGAAAGGAAGGAGGAGTTCTGGAAACTCCCTGAATTATCTTGGGGCTGTTACATATGATATTTAATATATGTTAATAGCTAGACTTTGTTCTCCACTTCCCCTCTATTATCTATATCTTCCTGGTATGATAGTGTCCTGTCCATCATCACAAATAGCAAGTCCCATTCCCTGGGCAGGAGGACTGTGTTGAGATATACTCTGGACAAGATGACCATGTAGAGACATGGAATGATTTTATATTGTGCCACAGAAAATGGTTGCACACGTGCACACAAGTACGTGCACAAGTATGTAAACTTGTTCTATTTTTTGTATTAGCATAGCCACAACTACCCATGTCATTTTGTTGATACTTCCCTAGAGTTAACACCTACAGCAGTCACACTGACAGAGAAACACAGATGACTCAGAGACAGAGATATCACTAGAAGCAGAGATTTAACGTATAATAGAGCTACATCAAAGAAAGACCCAGGCATTGTTAAAGATGTCAAAGGTCATCTATGCTGAGCCAGATATGAACAACAAGGTCAAGTTTGACAGAGGTAAGATGGAGGAGAGGATTGTGGATATCTACATCAGTGCAGACACACTGAGAGACGGTGAGACCAGCACCAAGAGAGAAGAGACAGCAGACACTGCTGCTAATAATGGACCAGGAGACCAGCACTCAGGTAACACAAATACACACAGACACACACACACACACACACACACACACACACACACACACACACACACACACACACACACACACACACACACACACACACACACACACACACACTCAGCCCTATTAGAGGTGAAGGTCCAAGGTCCCTCCCCTAGGATTGTGTTCTCCAATGTGTTTTGAGAAGGAGGGGAGGACAGAGGTTGCAAGGAGGAATTGAGGAAATATTTTCAGTTGGTTCCACCAGCCAAATTCTACACCATAACTCTCCCTCTCTCTCCCCCTCTCTCTCTCTCTCTCTCTCTCTCTCTCTCTCTCTCTCTCTCTCCCCCCTCTCCCTCTCCCTCTCCCTCTCCCTCTCCCTCTCCCTCTCCCTCTCCCTCTCCCCTCTCTCTCTCTCTCTCTCTCTCTCTCTCTCTCTCTCTCTCTCTCTCTCTCTCTCTCTCTCTCTCTCTCTCTCTCTCTCTCTCTCTCTCTCTATCAGGTTTATGATCACCAGGGCTGCTCCTCTCTTCAGACAGTCCTGTCTGCTCTCCTCCCAGGATTTCTTCTCAGTAGAGAGGAACAATTATTCAAGTAGTCAAAGTATTATTCTGTGTGTCTCAGTTGATAAAAGCATCCCACTGGGCACAGACGTCAGTTCAGTTTTTATTTACACATGATTCAGTTGTCAGCGTTAGTAATGTAAGGTGTGTGTGTGTGTGTGTTTTTGTATGTGTGTGTGTTCCTCTGCAGATGGAAGATCAATATTCTACAGGCTAGCTGCTGTGTGTTCTACAAGTCACTCTCAACATCTCCCTGAGGATGGCTTTCTTTGAGTGAGGATGTGTCCCAAATGGAACCCTACCCTCTTTAAAGTGCACTACTTTTGACCAGGGCACATAAGGCTTTGGTCCAAATGACTGCACTATATAATAAATAAGGTGCCATTTGGGATGCATTCTAGGAGCTTCTCTTTTCTTTCTTTCAGCCCGCTCCAATGAAGAGTTAGAGGACAAGCATGGCTGGAGGGAGTTAACACCATGTTCCTCACACCAGTACTAAGCTATATGGAATTGTTTTAAGAAGGTCGTACCGATAATCATTTTGCTTTTTGATTTCAAATTTTAAAGGAAGTTTGTTCTGAAGTGTCTGTCCTATATCTGAAAGATATAAGAAAGATCAGGAAATGTTTATTATTTATTTTTACATGTTCAGTGCATTTGGAAAGTATTCAGACCCCTTCACTTTTTCCACATTGTGTTATGTTACAGCCTTATTCTAAAATTTATTAAATAGTATATTTGTTTCATCAATCTACACACATTACCCCATAATGACAAAGCAAAAACAGGTTTTTAGAAATCTTTGCAAATGTATTAAAAATAAAAAACAGAAATACCTTATCTACATAAGTAGTAAGACCCTTTGCTATGAGACTTGAAATTGAGCTCAGGTGCATCCTGTTTCCATTGATCATCCTTGAGATGTATCTACAACTTGATCGGAGTCCACTGGTGGTAAACTCAGCTTATTGGACATGATTTGGAAAGGCACACACCTGTCTATATAAGGTCCCACAGTTGAGAGTTCATGTCAGAGCAAAGACTAAGCTGTGAGCTCGAAGGAATTGTCTATAGAAATCCGAAATAGGATTGTGTCGAGACACAGATCTGGGGAAGGGTAGCAAAACATTCTGCATCATTGAAGGTCCCCAAGAACACAGTGGCCTCCATCATTCTTAAATGGAAGAAGTTTGGAACCCCCAAGAGTCTTCCTAGAGCTGGCAGCCCAGCCAAATTGAGCAATCGGGGGAGCACTACATATGTCCACAAAGTCATAAAGACCTTCATGTCTGCACATCAGTGGCGGCCGGTGGGAGGAGCTATAGTAGGACAGGCTCATTGTAATGGTTGGAATGGATTTCATGGAACAGAGACAAACATGTGGTTTCCATGTGTTTGATGTGTTTGATACCATTCCATGAACGGTACACACACACACACACACACACACACACACACAAACACACACACACACGCATGAGAATGTACACAGCTCTACCTTGGATCCCCACAGGCCCATTTTCATCTAAAAGTGATGCT
>NW_025534190.1:145000-175000 GCF_020615455.1 Coregonus clupeaformis | reverse complement strand
TCTCTCTCTCGCTCTCTCTCTCTCTCTCTCTCTCTCTCTCTCTCTCTCTCTCTCTCTCTCTCTCTCTCTCTCTCTCTCTCTCTCTCTCTCTCTCTCTGTCTCTCTCTCTCTCTCTCTCTGTCTCTCTCTCTCTGTCTCTCTCTCTCTCTCTCTCTCTCTGTCTCTCTCTCTCTGTCTCTCTCTCTCTGTCTCTCTCTCTCTTTCTCTCTCTCTCTCTCTCAAACCTACAAACACACTTATTGTTGTATTGCTGCGCCACTCACAGATGTAGGATCTCATTTTGATCACTCTTTTAATGCTGAGAATTTTCCTGAACAGCAGGAAATGCAAACTTTTAGTGTATTCAAGGTTTAAAAAGGTTTCTAAAGTTTGTAATTTCCACGTTGAAATTTAGGACTTGAAATTGTAATTTCCTGTTGCTGCAGGACTATTTTCCTGTTATAGCAAACTGGCTCAAATTAAGATCCTACATCTGTATATTTTGCAGTGTGTCTGGGGCTGCCCTGTGTTCGATCATAGGCCTTTCTGTCAACTGTGAATTTGTGTATATATGTTCATTGCTTGTCAACTAGTTGTAAGAAGTGCTGGTTGCTAGGCCTATTTACCTTTTTATGTAAATAAGGTATTTTCATATGTAAATGTCATTAACTAACAAATAGTAATCATTGTTGATGACCCACTCTTGATGATGGTATCTACATCTTACAGAGTGTGGCTTTAAAGCTGAAAAAACATAGGACTATGTCTATAATTGAGGAGGATGTTTGTACCACAGTGTCTGACTGTCTGGTTCTCTGTGTTGTTTAGGTACTGGGGGGCAGGACAGCCTGATAATGGTGGTCAGTTCTCTGGGCAGGAGTTCTCTGTTGATATATACTATGGACAAGATTACTCTGTAAAGACATGGAATGGTGACAATTATTTCAAAAAACATAACTGGATCTGTGCGATAATTGTTTAACAGTTGCCTACTGTAACAATGTTCTCTCTCTCTCTCTCTCTCTCGTAGTTATTGTGTTGATGGTGGGATACAGTACTGAATGGTTAAGTGATGATTCCACCTAGTGGTTAAAGTGAGAGATGAACTCACCATAGAGTTGAAATAGTGGTATTACAGACTTGCCTACGGGCTCTTTCTCAATTCATCTTTCCTTGGTTCTTTCTCACGTCCTCTCTCCTCCCCTCCTTCTCAAAACACATTGAAGAATACAATCCTAGGGGAGGGACCTTGGACCTTATCCTCTAATAGGGTTGAGAAGGAGGATAGGACGAATGGAGATAGAAGGAGAGGAGAGGAAAAGAGAGGAGATAGGAGGAGAGGAGATAGGATGAGATGAGATAGGACAAGAGGAGAGGAGATAGGATGAGAGGAGAGGAGATAGGAGGAGAGGAGAGGATATACGAGGAGAGGACATAGGAGGAGAGGAGATAGGAGGAGAGGAGAGGAGATAGCAGGAGAGGAGATATGAGGAGAGGAGAGGAAAGGAGAGGAGATAGGAGGAGAGGAGATAGGAGGAGAGGAGATAGGAGGAGAGGAGATAGGACGAGAGGAGAGGAGATAGGATGAGAGGAGAGGAGATAGGAGGAGAGGAGAGGAAAGGAGAGGAGATAGGAGGAGAGGAGATAGGAGGAGAGGAGAGGAGATGGGAAGAGAAGAGATGGGAGGAGAGGAGAGGAGATGGGAGGAGAGGCGATAGGAGGAGAGGAGATAGGAGGATAGGAGATAGGAGGAGAGGAATCTAGGAAAGACTAATTGAGATAGAGCCTTAGTGTCAAAGAGACATAGAGGAGGAAGAAGAACATTACGAGAATGAGGAAGAGAGAAAAAACAAGTAATAGTTGTGTTTAGATTTAGAGGAGAGGATGTAGACATACTGTACTCTGGAAAATGACTCTTCATTATTTTATTACAAACATGTCATGTGATTTGCCATAGGCTTATGCTTCGTACAAAAAAAAAGTGGGACCAATTATTAACCTATGCTTATCACTTTAATAATAAGAATAACAAAGTCACATATTAATAAATGAAGGAATAATGTCCTTTAACAAGGTCTACCAGCTTCCTGATTGTATGTGATTGGATACTTAAAACAGTGTGACCTGGACACACACAGAGGGCAGAACAGTACTGAGAGGGCACTCACACACACACTAAAAAAACGATGCTAATGATAGGTGAGAGTGACTCCCAATCTTCACTGTACAAGGGACAACGTGTAGGTGACCAATGGTAACACAATGCACCATGCACCAGTGGACCTGCCTGCTACATACCCACTCACTCATGCATGGTGTCTAATGGGGTCTCCACCCGCTCCCTCTCTGTTCTCTGTCTGTGGCCCACAGCAGGTGACAGGATGTTTCAAGGCTCTATCCACCAATAAGAAGGAGACTTGATATGTGTCCCAAATGGCACCATATTCTCTATATAGTGCACTACATAGGGAAATAGGGTGTCCTTAGGGACGCAGGCTTGTAGACCAGACAGTTGTTTGTGATGTCCTCTCCATTCCTTGTTCATTCTGTTCCATGTCATCTTTCTTCCTATTTTGAATGTTTTTGGAAGGTTATTTATGATCCAACCTGTCACCACAAAGAGGAAGGTAACAAGATATGAGTTTTGCATGGGCTGCATCTCAATCCACTGCACCCGCCGATGTCGCCCTTCCGCATCTGCCGTTTGTCAGACCGTGAGACAATCCGAAAATCGGTCTTCTCACGAAAACATCAGTAGCGTCCGAACGGTTCGGTCTACACCTCTTTGGAAAGATGACTCTCATGAGCACGTACATGTTGGTTGATTTGCTCTGTGTCTCCCACAAGCCTCACAAGCCTTGTCTGAAGGCAGCCCGGTACAATTCTGTAAAAATTATGTAAGAACACTGAGAATACAAAACATTAAGGACACCTTCCTAATATTGAGTTGCACCACCCACACCCCTTTTGCCCTCAGGACAGCCTCAATTCATTGAGGTGTGGACTCTACAAGGTGTTGAAAGTGTTCCACAGGGATGCCGGCCCATGTTGACTCCAATGCTTCCAACAGTTGTGTCAAGTTGGCTGGATGTCGTTTGGGTGGTGGGCCATTCTTGATACACACTGTTGAGCGTGAAAAACCCAGCAGCGTTGCAGTTCTTGGCACAAACCGGTGAGCCTGGCACCTACTACCATACCCCATTCAAAGGTTTAAATATTTTGTCTTGCCCATTTACCCTCTGAATGGCACACATACACAATCAATTGTCTCAAGTCTTCAAAATCCTTCTTTAACTTTTCTCCTCCCCTTCATCTACACTGATTGAAGTGGATTGAACAGATTACATCACTAAGAGATAATAGCATTCACCTGGATTCAACTGGTCAGTATATGTCAGGGAAGGTGCAGGTGTTCATAATTGTTTGTACACTCAGTGTACATTTTAACTCATACAGTGGCTTGCGAAAGTATTCCCCCCCTTGGCATTTTTCCTATTTTGTTGCCTTACAACCTGGAATTAAAAATGATTTTTTTTTGGGGGGGGGGTTGTATCATTTGATTTACACAACATGCCTACCACTTTAAAGATGCAAAATATTTTTTTGTGTGAAACAAACAAGAAATAAGACAAAAAAACTGAAAACTTGAGCGTGCATAACTATTCACCCCCCAAAGTCAATACTTTGTAGAGCCACCTTTTGCAGCAATTACATCTGCAAGTCTCTTGGTGTATGTCTCTATAAGCTTGGCACATCTAGCCATTTTTGCCCATTCTTCAAGGCAAAACTGCTCCACCTCCTTCAAGTTGGATGGGTTCCGCTGGTGTACAGCAATCTTTAAGATTCTCAATTGGACTGAGGTCTGGGCTTTGACTAGGCCATTCCAAGGTGTGTGTGTGTGTGTGTGTGTGTTTATGTGTGTGAGTGGGTGTGTGTGTGTTCTCACATCAGTGTGTGTCTCCTCAGGACCTGATGATTCAGGGAGAAGACTCTACAGGATGGGTGCTGTGAGATTTGGGAGGCTGTGTGCTCTACAAGTCACTCTCAACATCTCCCTGAGACTAGTCTGTGAGTGTATTGTTATCTAATCATTACACTATATCAGACTTTCACTACAAGGTCCTAAATTCAGATTAATGTTGTTATCTGTGTAACTAACTTCCTCCTCTGTTAGACATTAAGGAACTTGCAAAGCACATCCAAGATAATCTGTCCACTTTTAGCAGACTGTCTAGCAATGTTACCTCTAACAATTTGGGGCACTGAGCAAATTTTAGGTATAGTGAGCGGAAACTTCCGCCGTGCGTTTACAGTGAACACTGAGGCTGTACCCTTACAGTTTTAGACAGTGGCCAATAGGCTATTGTGGCTATTTGAGTATTATGTAGGCCTACCAACAAAACCAATGGAGCACATCCCATAATATGTTCACAATGAAAAAACATTTGATTTCTATGATATAGCCTACAGTAGCCTATAGGTGGTGTTCAATGCAGGCTTACATTGCATGAGACTTTTAAAAACGTTTTTACATTATGAATGGCTTGACATTAATTGCAAGACACCACTTTACAAAATATATTTAATTATTATTACCATACAGAGACTTAGACAGTGTAGGCTACCCCTCTGCCATTTGGCTTATTTGCATATTCAAGCCTGTCTCAAAATACAACACTGCCCGTTTAATTAAGACATAAGCGTTTTACCTGACTGGATTTTCAAAGACAGCTTGAAATGTAGCCTACATGTTTTGTGCTCTTGTAGGAAGCAGTAACTCCCCATTGCTGACCTATACTTATGTATACCTGGGCTAATAACTCGCTAATGTGGTGGTGTCCGAGACAACGATGCTGATCTATGCTGTGATGATAAGAAGTCCGCTTACACTGTACTTTGATTATAAAGGTTTATTATTTCAAACTATTCCAGTATCAATTTACAGACATCTGCAGATATCTGGAGAACAACGGCCCAATCTCAAATATGATTATTCAGGCCTACATTGCATGAGACTTTGAAAAACGTTTTTACATTATGAAGAGCTTGACATTAATTCATGATTTTTTACTTGGTCTGTAACACCATGGGTCAAATACATTACTATAAATTGCATTGTATTGTGTTGTATTATGCAAGACACCACTTTACAAAATACATGTAATTATTATTACCATACAGAGAATTACACAGTGTAGGCTACCCCTCTGCCATTTGGCTTATTTGCATATTCAACCCTGTCTCAAAATACAACACTGCCCCTTTAATTAAGACATAAACGTTGTACCTGACTGGATGTTCAAAAACGGCTTGAAATGTAGCCTACATGTTTTGTGCTCTTGTAGGAAGCAGTAACTTCCCATTGCTGACCTATACTTATGTATAACTGGGCTAATAACTCGCTAACTAGCAAAGAATATCAACCACTGTGCACACGCGCGGCTCTGTGTTCTAATCTGAACTGATCTGAAAAACATATTCACTCGTCGATAATTGAAAGACCGCTCTTGGGCAACTCCCGCCAATAGAATTATACTCCGTTGCGCTCTGGCTCTGCCTACAACACAATCACAGACTCAATCTTGAAAAGTTAGATATGTTTTGGTTTGTTGCATTGAAAAGGGGCTGATATAATATTGATTGTATTGCAGAAAAAACGTTGATCTACATAGTTCAAACTAATGGGGTGAACTCAGTGAAGTTCAATCTCTTGTATCTCTGCACGGCATGGTAATTATTCTGCGCGGCAGTCCTCGAGGAAGTGCGTGGCCGCACACTCGCGCAGTTTAGAGGGAACATTGCTGTCTACACTGTCTGTTTTTAAGGACAAAACCTAAAACTGACCTTACCTTAACCCTAACCTTCACCTAATTTTAACTAATTCAGAAACTGAACAGATTAAAAATGTATAATTGAAGTTTAAAATGAAGCCTTTTTCTTTACAGATGTCCTGTTGTACTTGTGGTGACCTTAAATCCATGGATGAAAAGTGGTCTGTGTTTTTAGGACAGATGCAGTACACCTGGCCTACATAGAATGTGAATAATGACATTAAGGGTACGTCTCAAATGGCACCCTATCTCACACACAAACACACACACGCACACACACAAATACACACGCACACACACAATTTTTTGTGTGAGCATATGAATAAATTCCTTCTTATCAGCATCCTGTGTGTTGAGAGTTATATTTCACACACCATTAGACATAACATGAGGTCAGTACATTACTCACAACATGAGGTCAGTACATTAGACACAACATGAGGTCAGTACATTAGACACAACATGAGGTCAGTACATTAGACACAACATAAAATCAGTACATTAGACACAACATGAGGTCAGTACATTAGACACAACATGAGGTCAGTACATTAGACACAACATGAGGTCAGTACATTAGACACAACATGAGGTCAGTACATTAGACACAACATGAGGTCAATACAGTAGACACAACATGAGGTCAGTACATTAGACACAACATGAGGTCAGTACATTAGACACAACATGAGGTCAGTACATTAGACACAACATGAGGTCAGTACAGTAGACACAACATGAGGTCAGTACATTAGACACAACATGAGGTCAGTACATTAGAAACAACATGAGGTCAGTACATTAGACACAACATGAGGTCAATACATTAGACACAACATGAGGTCAGTACATTAGACACAACATGAGGTCAGTACATTAGACACAACATGAGGTCAGTACATTAGATACAACATGAGGTCAGTACATTAGACACAACATGAGGTCAGTACAGTAGACTCCTGATATAAGTAAGTCCGTAGTACTCAGGAATTAGATATAAAGATGAACAGGAGAAGAAAATGTCCCAACCTCAACCACAATTGTTACTCTTTAATCATCTTCCTCTTTTAACATTTCCCTTTTATTCCGGGTATAACATCATAAACAGTTAGTCACAGACTCAGAGCAGGGACAGATAGAGACACAGACACAGGGTCAACGATAGGACCAGAACCTGAATATAGACAGAAAACACAGTAAGTTGTTGGAGATGTCTGAGGCCATCTATGCCACCCTGAGAGATGGTGAGACCAGCACCAAGAGAGACACATTTTTGGTTGTTTTGGCTCTGTACTCCAGCACTTTGGATTTGAAATGATACAATGACTATGAGGTTAAAGTGCAGACTGATTTCATTTTAGGGTATTTTCATCCATATCAGGTGAACCTTCCAGAAATGACAGCCATTTTTGTACATAGTCCCCCATTTTAGTGGACCAAAAGTATTGGGACAAATTCACTTATATGTGTATTAAAGTTACAGACTCACAAATATCATACCCTCAAGACCTGATAACCTCTCACCATTACAATAACAGGAGAGGTTAGCGTGTCTTGGGGGTATGATATTTGTGCATCTTTAACTTTCTCACTCATCATTAATCACAATTCATTCAGCACTATCTGTCATCATGGTAGCGTCCACATTAAGTATAAGTGTTTAGAAACATATTCCATTGTTATTTACAATAGAAGTGACTCCAAAATGACATTCTTTACCATTCATTTCTATTGGGCACATAACCATCTGAAACACAACCAAAACAAACAGCAAATGCATCCAACAAGTTTGTAGAGTCACAAGCTTGATGTGGTCATTGCGTGCTAAAAATATGGTACCAAATACTAAACTTTGACTACTTTAATTCACATATAATTGAATTTATCCCAATACATTTGGTCCACTAAAATGGGGAGACTATGTAAAAAGAACGGCTGTCATTTCTAAACGGTTCACCCGATGTGTATGAAAATGATCTACAATGAAAGCTGTCAGCCTGCACTTTAACCTCATAGTCATTATCATGTCAAATCCAAAGTGCTGGAGTACAGAGCCAAAACAACCAAATGTGTCAATACCTTTGGAGCTCCATGTATATATATAGATATCTTTCTCAACAACAGGAGTTTCTCTTCAATCTCAACAAGAGAGTCTGGATTGGTCTGACTGACAGAGAGAGAGAGGGGACCTGGAAATGGGTGGATGGAACAACACTGACCACAGAGTAAGAGAAGATAACTACTCTGACAACAAGGCTCCAATATTCAGTTCATTCAACCTTTATATATATATACAGTTTTTAACCCTGTAGGTACTGGTATTAACCATGATATCTGACGGTATTTAACCATGTAGGTACTGGTATTAACCATGATATCTGATGGTTTTTAACCCTGTAGGTACTGGTATTAACCATGACATTTACATTTACGTCATTTAGCAGACGCTCTTATCCAGAACGACTTACAAATAGGTGCATTCACCTTATAGCCAGTAGTACAACCAATTTACAATGATATATATATATATATATATTTTTTTTTTTTTTTTTTTAGGGGGGTGGTTGGGGTCCCAGGGGGGTGGTTGGGGTCCCAGGTATTCCTTAAAGAGGTGGGGTTTCAAATGTCTCCGGAAGGTGGTGAGTGACTCCGCTGTCCTGGCGTCGTGATATCCATGATATCTTACTGTTTTTAACCCTGTAGGTACTGGTATGACCCACAGCCTGATAATGCAGGTCCTACTGGGGAGGACTGTGCTGAGATAAACAACGATCAGCGTCCTCTAAAAGCATGGAATGATTTTCCATGTAACAGGAGACTCAACTGGATTTGTGAGAAAGTGGTTTAACATCACCATGACAACATAATGTAACACACACAGTAGGCTACAGTGCACACAACTTCCTCCTTCATTCTCTCTCTCTCTCTCTTACTCTCTCTCTCTCTCTCTCTCTCTCTCTCTCTCTCTCTCTCTCTCTCTCTCTCTCTCTCTCTCTCTCTCTCTCTCTCTCTCTCTCTCTCTCTCTCTCTCTCTCTCTCTCTCTCTCAATTTCAATTCAATTTCAATTTAAGGGCTTTAGTGGCATGGGAAACGTGTGTTAACATTGCCAAAGCAAGTGAAGTAGATAGTAAACAAAAGTGAAATAAACAATAAATATTAACAGTAATATTACACTCAGAAGTTTCAAAAGAATAAAGACATTTCAAATGTCATATTATGTATATATACAGTGTTGTAACAATGTGCAAATAGTTAAAGTACAAATGGGAAAATAAATAAACATAAATATGGGTTGTATTTACAATGGTGGTTGTTCTTCACTGGTTGCCCTTTTCTTGTGGCAACAGGTCACAAATCTTGCAGCTGTAAGGGAGTAGATAAGGGAGTTTATCAAAATTGGTTTTGTTTTCAAATTCTTTGTGGATCGCTGTAATCTGAGGGAAATATGTGTCTCTAATATGGTCATACATTTGGCAGGAGGTTAGGAAGTGCAGCTCAGTTTCCACCTCATTTTGTGGGCAATGTGCACATAGCCTGTCTTCTCTTGAGAGCCAGGTCTGCCTAGGGCGGCCTTTCTCAATAGCAAGGCTATGCTCACTGAATCTGTAAATAGTCAAAGCTTTCCTTAAGTTTGGGTCAGTCACAGTGGTCAGGTATTCTGCCAATATGTACTCTCTGTTTAGGGCCAAATAGCATTCTAGTTTGCTCTGTTTTTTTGTTTGTTCTTTCCAATGTGTCAAGTAATTCTCTTTTTGTTTTCTCATGATTTGGTTGGGTCTAATTGTGTTGTTGTTGTTGTTGTTGTTGTTGTTGTTGTTGTTGTCCTGGGGCTGTGTGGGGTCTGTTTGTGTTTGTGAACAGAGCCCCAGGACAAGCTTACTTAGGGGACTCTTCTCCAAGTTCATCTCTCTGTAGGTGACGGCTTTGTTATGGAAGGTTTGGGAATTGCTTCCTTTTAAGTGGTTATAGAATTTAACGGCTCTTTTCTGGATTTTGATAATTAGCGGGTATTGGCCTAATTCTGCTCTGCATAAATTATTTGGTGTTTTACATTGTACACGGAAGATGTTTTTGCAGAATTCTGCATGCAGAGTCTCAATTTGGTGTTTGTCCCATTTTGTGAATTCTTGGTTGGTGAGCGGACCCCAGACCTCAGAACTATAAAGGGCAATGGGTTCTATAACTGATTCAAGTATTTTTAGCCAGATCCTAATTGGTATGTCAAATTTCTCTCTCTCTCTCTCTCTCTCTCTCTCTCTCTCTCTCTCTCTCTCTCTCTCTCTCTCTCTCTTTTCTCAATTCAATTCAATTTCAATTTAAGGGTTTTATTGGCATGGGAAACGTGTGTTAACATTGCCAAAGCAAGTGAAGTAGATAGTAAACAAAAGTGAAATAAACAATACATGCTCCAATTTCTCTCTCTCTCTGTCTGAAACCCACACACACATACCCTCACACACACGCACACACACACCCTCAAACAGACACTCACGCACAAATGCATGCAAACACACCTATTGTTGTATTTGTTTTTAATATCATATTAATAAAAGTCCTACTTATTTCCTGTTTGTAGCTTCCTGTGTACCAGTAGTTATGTTTCACACATCATCAGACACAACATGAAGTCAGTACATGTGACTTTGTGCACACTCTGCATGAGGTGCATTTCATCAATTCCAATTGAAATATATTCTTCTTACTTGATACAGATGTTTACATAGTCCAATTTAGATCGGGTGCAAACATTCTCAACATTACGAAACCACCATTACATACAGTGTATAGGAGTTGACTGCATCACCAATTAATTAGTGTAGTAGAGATATCAAAGGGTATCAAAGCATGTTAGTTAATAATCTTTGACAGTCAGTCTTTGTTGTCAAGTTACGTATGAGCAGTGGCGGCTCCTGAAAAAATTCTCAGGAGGGGCAATTTTTCTGATGATTTAGGTGACCTACACACATTTAAAAAAAGATATGTCCAGCAACAACATGAAGACAGGGGCAGCATATAAGTCAATACCAGAAGCATTTATTGACTGATCTCAAAAGTGTTGGCTTACCAGGGTTGGTGGAGCCCTCAGTTTCATCTTTGCCTCGCAAAGCTAACTCAAACACTCCGCAAAACTTCACACACTGGATTAGCCGGCTGAGGATGTGGCGGTTCTTGCTAATGTCGTAGTAAATATATTTGTTATAGTGAATATGGAATATGATATGTTGAGTAAAATGTTGTGCTAAGATCTATTTAGGTCAGGAGCTGGTTATAAGTTCTGTTCCTATCCAATAACAATGGACAAAAGGGTCCTATCTTGTCAGCCTTGTCAGCAGGTGGCCAAGGACAACACCCACGCCATAGGCCTCTCAGTTCTTCCAACTCACGAGTTCTTGCTCTGAGGACACACACACACACAAACACACACACACACACATCATCACTGTTAAACACACACACACACACACACACACACATCATCACTGTTAAACACACACACACACACACACACACAAAAATCCCCTCTCTTAGGCTGAACATTTGAAGACAGAGAACCCGACTCAGAGCCAATGCAACAGTGACAGTAGCCTGCAGGGGACCTCGCCCAACTCATCAGGACCAATCAGAAGATCAGAACTACTAGATTGAACCTACTTCATTTATTGCATAAAATGTCTGCACACAATGTTTCGGGGCTCTCTTCAGATAATAATAATAATAATAATAATAATAATAATAATAATAATAATAATAAATGCCATTTAGCAGACGCTTTTATCCAAAGCGACTTACAGTCATGCGTGCATACATTTTTGTGTATGGGTGGTCCCGGGGATCGAACCCACTACCTTGGCGTTACAAGCACCATGCTCTACCAGCTGAGCTACAGAAAGTGGATACTCATGGATGCGCATTGCAATTGTAAAATGTCAACACAATTGGAGACACCACGTCATTTTTGGAGACATGTTATTGACAGTAAACTATTGTAGATGCGACTGCTAACTAACTAAAACATTTTAGCTGGCTAGCTAATCATCTTAGCTAAATGTGGGGCAAACAATTCAGTTATTTACCGTTAATTTGAGGGATTGGGGTGAAAGAAATCGAGTTACATAGTGATACTTTACGATATACTGTATTGACAATATCGCAATATTTTAGCGCTAGTTGGCTGTACCTGCACCAAAACACCATTATTGTTCCTTCATAGCTTGTTCTCAATCTTTTCACATTGGGAGCCAATTTGTTTTCAGCACTTTTATTTCCATGACTGATCAAAACTCGTTCTCATGGCTTTCTGATCCCTCTGCAACAGACATATGGTGCGCAATAAAATCACAGTATCGAATCGCAATACGTATAGAATCATGAGACTCGCAATGCTGATGCATATATCTTATCGTGAGGTTCCTGGCAATTCCCAGCCCAAGTTCATTTGCCACAACAAATCTCTTCGCTAGCAAACGCGATGTCTTCTCCAAAACGGCAATGTGTCTCCAGCAATGTTTACTTTTTTGACGTTCTATGGCATCTCCACTTTCCAAGCATATATGACCACATGTAATATTTTGGTAAGTGATGCAAATAGTGAACTATGTAGGGCCAGGATGTAAAATATATGTAGCTGCAGCAATTTCTCTTATCTGATATGGTAAGTAATGGGGCTTAATTTATAGCTCCCTAAGAGTTTGACGAACGGGTCCGTGAACGCGATTCCAGATATATTTACCTCTGAATAAACTGCCTTTATTACACCATATCCACATCCAGTAAACTTGTGATTATCAACACTAACCTCATCGTTGTGGCGGCGGACAGCTAGCCTGTATCCCTCGTCATCCAGTTGAGTGAGTGGCAATGTCTTTTTTCGTTCGTACCAATTTTTGGAAAATCCTCGGGTGTAGGACTTTCCGCCTTTAGTAGAAACCTGTTGAATTATTAAATTTGGTCTGGGAGGTCCTAATTGTTTCGTTGCCAATTTATCTTCATTTAAAAAAAAAAAAAAAGGAACTTCTTTCAAACAATCCACTCTTTTCTCAGTTACGTTCATGGTTACGTAACGTATGACGAAAGCGCGTAAGTGCAAGCCCACAGACACCCATTGAGATTGTATTGAAGGCTCTGAAATTTGAAAAAAATAGATTTTACATGGGAGTCTATGACAGAAGTTCTGGGCGATTTTCAATCTGACTGAAATCGCCCCAAAAGGGGGTGGAGCCATTTGAAGCACGACTTTAGCCTGATTCGACATTTAGTGGCAGTGTGGCACTGTGGCAGATCAGACGTATAGATTACAACACTGATAACTACTGTTGCCGTGATATAATTGATTAGAAAAAAAATCCCTTCCTTTTCCCGTTTGGCAGTGCGTCGCCCATATCGCCCTATTGAACAGGCCGTCCCTGCGTATGAGCACAATATCAAATGCTCATATTTGTTCCCCTATATGGGTCCCGAAAGAGGGAAGTGAAGTGGATCTTTTCAGTGGTTCAACCAGCTGTCAGTCAAAAACTCCTCAACCAATCAGGTTCATTTAGAGAGAGGCGAGCCCCGGGGTTGCTGTTGTCATCTCATCCTCACTGGTTAAGCCTACCCACCCTCAATATCCACTTGGAGCCGTTTGTAGTGTCAAATCTATTGTATGGACATTATAATGACCCATGTTTGTAGTCCTGGACCTCCTGAACATGTTGATGTATATTTGGGAGTAAACAGAGGGTCCAAATCAGCAGAAAGATGGAAGGAAGGAGGAGTTCTGGAAACTCCCTGAATTATCTTGGGGCTGTTACATATGATATTTAATATATGTTAACATATAGACTTTGTTCTCCACTTCCCCTCTATTATCTATATCTTCCTGGTATGATAGTGTCCTGTCCATTCCAGAAATAGCAAGTCCCATTCCCTGGACAGGAGGACTGTGTTGAGATATACTCTGGACAAGATGACCATGTAGAGACATGGAATGATTTATATTGTGCAGCAGAAAATGGTTTTACAAAGAGCACTGTAACAATCTCTCACACACATACATGCACACAAGTACGTACACAAGTATGCAAACTTGTTCTACTAATTATATTAGCATAGCCACAAGTACCTGTGTCATTATGTTGATACTTCCCTAGAGTTAACACCTACAGCAATCACACTGACAGAGACACACAGATGACTCAGAGACAGAGATATCACTAGAAGCAGAGACTTTACGTATAGAGGGCTGCAGTTGACGTACGGCGCCTCCTGGCGGCCATGTTGGAAGACCACCACATTAATTCTAGAAGCAGAGAATTAATGTATAGTAGACCTACATTGAAAGAAGGACCCAGGCATTGTTAAAGATGTCAAAGGTCATCTATGCTGAGCCAGATATAAACAAGAAGGTGAAGTTTGACAGAGGTGAGATGGAGGAGAGGATTGTGGATATCTGTAGGTGCTGGTATTAACCATGATATCTGACTGTTTTTAACCCTGTAGGTACTGGTATTAACCATGATATCTGACTGTTTTTAACCCTGTAGGTACTGGTATTAACCATGATATCTTACTGTTTTTAACCCTGTAGGTACTGGTATTAACCAAGATATCTTACTGTTTTTAACCCTGTAGGTACTGGTATTAACCATAATATCTGATGGATTTTAACCCTGTATGTACTGGTATTAACCATGATATGACTGTTTTTAACCCTGTAGGTACTGGTATTAACCATGATATCTGACTGTTTTTAACCCTGTAGGTACAGGTATGACCAACAGCCTGATAATGCAGGTCATACTGGGGATGAGGATTATGCTGAGTTACACAAAGATCAGCGTCCTCTAAAGGCATGGAATGACATGCCATGTGACAGCAAACTCAACTGGATTTGTGAGAAAGTGGCTTAACATCACCATGACAACATACTACAACACGTACAGTAGCCCACAACTCTCTCGCTCTCATCCACAAAAACACTTATTGTTGTATTTGTTTGTAGTATCATATTAATAAAAGTCCTACTTATTTCCTGTTTGTAGCTTCCTGTGTATCAGTAGTTATGTTTCACACATCAGATACAACGCGTACATTTGAATTTTTGCACAATCTACATGCTGTGACCCGTACTGAGTATACGAAGAGGCAGGACGCAGACGCAAGAACTAACAAGGTCAAGGTTTACTTAACATTTACAAAGAGAAATAACAAAGAGAGTAAACGACACGAAGCTAAACAAACACAACATCATCCAGAACAGTCCAGGGCTAAATAGGGGTGGTGATGAGATGATGAGGTGCAGGTGCACTGGAAGGGATTGGGGTGTTGCCCTCAGACCGGCGAATCGGAGCGCCGGAGGGGAGCAACGGGAGGAGACATGACAGTACCCCCCCCCCGGACGCGCGGCTCCAGCTGCTGGACGTCGCCGGCTAGGAGGACGACCCCGAGGAGCGGACCGGTCAGGGCGGCGACGGTGGAAGTCCCGAATTTGGTTGGGGTCCAGAACGTCCCCAGCCGGAACCCAGCTCCTCTCCTCAGGACCATACCCCTCCCAGTCCACCAGGTAATGGAGCCGTCAGCCACGGAACCTGGAGTCCAGCAGGTCCCTCACCGCATACGCCGGACTCCCGTCAATGTCCAGGGATGGAGGAGGCGTACCCCGGGGGACGGCATCCGCCAGAGGACCAGCAACCACCGGCCTGAGGAGAGACACATGAAAAGTGGGTGAGACACCGTAGTGAGGGGGAAGGAGCAGCCGGTACGACACCTCATTAATCCACCGGAGGACCTTAAACCGCCCCACAAACTGGGAGCTCAGTTTCTTGCAGGGCAGGCGGAGAAGGAGGTTTTTTGTGGACAGCCAGACACAATCCCCAAGCTGGAACACAGGGGCCTCACTGCGGTGGCGGTCGGCTTGGTCCTTCTGCCGACGAATGGCCGTCTGGAGATGGACATGGGCGGCATCCCAGACCTGTCCGGCCCTGTGGAACTACTTTTCGACAGCGGGCGCATCGGTCTGTCTGGGTGTCCAAGGGGCCAGGGCCGGCTGGTACCCCGGACGCACTGGAAGGGAGTGAGCCCCGTGGAGGAGTGAACGAGGAAGTTCTGGGCATAATCTGCCCAGGGAAGAAACCTCGCCCACTCACCCTGCCGGTCCTGACAGTGGCAACGAAGAAACCTCCCCAGCTCCTGGTTCATGTGCTCCACCTGCCCATTAGACTGAGGCCTATACCCGGAAGTGAGGCTTGCCGTGGCCCCAATCTTCTCCAGGAAAGCCTTCCACACTTGGGAGGTGAGTTGGAGGCCACGGTCCGAGACGATGTCCTCCGGAAGTCCATAAAGCCGGAAGACCTGTTGGAACAGGACCTCAGCGACCTGGAGAGCAGAAGGAAGACCAGTTAGTTTTTTATTTATTTAACCTTTATTTAACAAGGTAAGCCAGTTGAGAACAAATTCTCATTTACAACTGCGACCTGGCCAAGATAAAGCAAAGCAGTGCGATAAAAACAACACAGAGTTACATATGGGGTAAACAAAACATACAACAGAAAATTCACAACAATTCTGATTTCTAAAGGTGGAAGTTGGGAGAGTTTTTGTTCGGGTGGTTCAGTGAAACAATTTTAGTTTCTGAGGTAGAAGTTTTTGGTGAGGGAGGCCCTGCTCTCTCCTCTCCCAGATGCTTAGCTCATTTCATTCCGATCTCCTCTGCATTTTTGTAGCCATTTGCTACAGCCTGTCAACTATGCCTCTGCCTATCCCTGTTCTCTCCTGCCAACAAAGCTGACTTCATCCCAGCCTATGCCAACCTCCAGTCCCTCGACTTCCTGGCGCTGACGGAAACATGGATCACCACTGAAAACACTGCTACTCCTACTGCTCTCTCCTCGTCTGACCATGTGTTCTCGCATACCCCGAGAGCATCTGGTCAGAGGGGTGGTGGTACAGGAATCCTCATCTCTCCCAAGTGGACATTCTCAATTTTTCCCCTAACCCATCTGTCTATCTCCTCATTTGAATTCCATGCTGTCACAGTCACTAGCCCATTTAAGCTTAATATCCTTGTCATCTATCGCCCTCCAGGTTCCCTTGGAGAGTTCATCAATGAGCTTGACGCCTTGATAAGTTCCTTCCCTGAGGATGGCTCACCCCTCACAGTTTTGGGGGATTTCAACCTCCCCATGTCCACATTTGACTCATTTCTCTCTGCCTCCTTCTTTCCACTCCTCTCCTCTTTTGACCTCACCCTCTCACCGTCCCCCCCTACTCACAAGGCAGGCAATACGCTTGACCTCATCTTCACTAGATGCTGCTCCTCTACTAATCTCACTGCAACTCCCCTCCATGTCTCCGACCACTACTTTGTTTCCTTTTCTCTCTCGCTCTCCTCCCACACTACTCACTCTGACCCTACACAGATGGTAATGCGCCGCCGCAACCTTCGCTCTCTCTCTCCCACTACTCTCTCCTCTTCCATCCTATCATCTCTTCCCTCTGCTCAATCCTTCTCCCTCCAATCTCCTGATTCTGCCTCCTCAACCCTCCTCTCCTCCCTTTCTGCATCCTTTGACTCTCTGTGTCCCCTATCCTCCCGGCCGGCTCGGTCCTCCCCTCCAGCTCCGTGGCTTGATGACTCATTGCGAGCTCACAGAACAGAGCTCCGGGCAGCGGAGCGGAAATGGAAGAAAACTAAACTCCCTGCCGACCTGGCATCTTTTCCTCCCTCCTCTCTACATTTTCTTCATCTGTTTCTGCTGCTAAGGCCACCTTCTACCACTCTAAATTCCAAGCATCTGCCTCTAACCCTAGGAAGCTCTTTGCCACATTTTCCTCCATCCTGAATCCTCCCCCTCCTCCTCTCTCTCTGTGGATGACTTCGTCAACCACTTTGAAAAGAAGGTTGACGACATCCGATCCTCGTTTGTTAAGTCTAATGACACTGCTGGTCCTGCTCACACTGCCCTACCCTATGCTTTGACTTCTTTCTCCCCTCTCTCTCCAGATAAAATCCTGCGACTTGTGACTGCAGGCCGCCCAACAACCTGCCCGCTTGACCCCATCCCCTCCTCCCTTCTCCAGACCATCTCCGGTGACCTTCTCCCCTACCTCACCTCGCTGATCAACTCATCCTTGACCGCTGGCCATGTCCGTTCCGTCTTCAAGAGAGCGAGAGTTGCTCCCCTTCTCAAAAAAACAACACTCGACCCCACTGATGTCAACAACTACAGACCAGTATCCCTTCTTTCTTTTCTTTCCAAAACTATTGAGCGTGCCGTCTTTAGCCAACTCTCTTGCTATCTCTCTCAGAATGACCTTCTTGATCCAAACCAATCAGGTTTCAGGACTGGTCATTCAACTGAGACTGCTCTTCTCTGTGTCACGGAGACTCTCCGCACTGCTAAAGCTAACTCTCTCTCCTCTGCTCTTGTCCTTCTAGACCTGTCTGCTGCCTTTGATACTGTGAACCATCAGATCCTCCTCTCCACCCTCTCCGAGCTGGGCATCTCCGGCGCGGCTCACTCCTGGATTGCGTCCCTACCTGACCGGTCGCTCCTACCAAGTGGCGTGGTGAGAAGCTGTCTCCGCACCACGTGCTCTCACCACTGGTGTCCCCCAGGGCTCAGTTCTAGGCCCTCTCCTTTTCTCCCCTATACACCAAGTCACTTGGCTCTGTCATATCCTCACATGGCCTTTCCTATCATTGCTACGCTGACGATACACAACTAATCTTCTCCTTTCCCCCTTCTGATAACCAGGTGGCGAATCGCATCTCTGCATGTCTGGCAGACATATCAGTATGGATGACGGATCACCACCTCAAGCTGAACCCTGGCAAGACGGAGCTGCTCTTCCTCCCGGGGAAGGACTGCCCGTTCCATGATCTCGCCATCACGGTTGACAACTCCGCTGTGTCCTCCTCCCAGAGTGCGAAGAGCCTAGGCGTGACCCTGGACAACACCCTGTCGTTCTCCGCCAACATCAAGGCGGTGACCCGCTCCTGCAGGTTCATGCTCTACAACATTCGGAGAGTACGACCCTGCCTTACACAGGAAGCGGCACAGGTCCTAATCCAGGCACTTGTCATCTCCCGTCTGGACTACTGCAACTCGCTGTTGGCTGGCCTCCCTGCCTGTGCCATTAAACCCCTACAACTCATACAGAATGCCGCAGCCCGTCTGGTGTTCAACCTTCCCAAGTTCTCTCACGTCACCCACCTCCTCCGCACACTCCACTGGCTTCCAGTTGAAGCTCGCATCCGCTACAAGACCATGGTGCTTGCCTATGGAGCAGTGAGGGGAACGGCACCTCTGTACCTTCAGGCTCTGATCAGTCCCTACACCCAAACGAGGGCATTGCGTTCATCCACCTCTGGCCTGCTGGCTCCCCTTCCTCTGCGGAAGCATAGTTCCCCGCTCAGCCCAGTCAAAACTGTTCGCTGCTCTGGCACCCCAATGGTGGAACAAGCTCCCTCACGACGCCAGGACAGCGGAGTCACTCACCACCTTCCGGAGACATTTGAAACCCCACCTCTTTAAGGAATACCTGGGATAGGATAAAGTAATCCTTCTACCCCCCAAATTGTAAAGTGGTTATCCCACTGGCTATAGGGTGAACGCACCAATTTGTGAGTCGCTCTGGCTAAGAGCGTCTGCTAAATGACGTTAATGTGCCCTTGAGCAAGGCACTTAACCCTAATTGCTCCTGTAAGTCGCTCTGGATAAGAGCGTCTGCTAAATGACTAAAATGTAAAATGTAAATGTAAAATATATATACAGTGTGTGCAAATGTAGTAAGTTATGGAGGTAAGGTATTCTGCCCTGGAATTGCGTTCCCGTGCAAAACTAGACAGATAGCTAACAACTGAGTCTTCAATAAAACTTCCAAGGCGTGACTTTTCTTGAACGAATGTATTGAAAACGTTTATGTTGTGAAACTGCAAATACAGAAAATAATATACTTTAGTATTCAATTCACATTGACATACTGTAGCTGTACATTATACATTTCAAGTTGAAAGTTGCATAAATACAAAGCAAGTGCCAAGTTACCATATATCTGGCATGACGACAACTAAATAGATAATTACTCTATGAGTAACAACTAGCCAACTCCTTTCATTACTCTAATAATGTACAAACACCTCTGTACAATAATAAAGCATATTACACTAGAAACAGTAACAAACTATAGTATGTTTTACACTTCTTTTACATGACGCACGAGCAAACTAATACAGCTAACGGCATCCATGAAAGTCAATGCAATTTGCGTGAGTAAATGTAACCAATTAACTTTGATAAGTAAGCAATTCTGTCAATAACAATATTATCATCACTTGCAATATGCTTGAATTGAACTTACAAACAAATATTTTCCGAGGCTGAAGCGTAACAAGAAATAGTTGCACTGAAAGAACTGTACAGTAACGTTGTTTCTAGCTGCTTGTCGCGTGCATAATAACAACTTTACTTCCGGGTTTTCGTACATAATTCTAAGTACCAGAAAGCTCCACTAGGGGGCGCTAAACAGCATGGAACACGGTGAAAGTCACTCTTAATCACTATAATAAAATAAATCTGATACCTTCTAACAAGATGGCAGCACATAAGGCAATACATAGGCCATAGTGCAAAATAGTTACAATTTCGTATTAACACTGGAATGATAGATGTGCAAAAGATGATGTGCAAATAGAAATACTGGGGTACAAATTAGCAAAATAAATAACAATATGGGGATGAGGTAGTTGGGTGGGCTAATTTCAGAATGGCTGTGTACAGGTGAAGCGATCGGTAAGCTGCTCTGACAACTGACGCTTAAAGTTAGTGAGGGAGATAAGAGTCTTTTTTTTATCAGAGAGATTTTTGCAGTTCGTTGGCAGGTGCTGTGTCCTCCTGAGCCGCCAGGCAGATGTCTTCATCCACATCCCAAATGACAGGAACAACGATGAGACGAGGGCAGGATAGGACACCCCAGATCCTTCCTTTCTCCGATATGGTGCATCCTGGAGTGTGTGTCGGCCTTCACATTCTGGGATCCTGGGCGGTAGGACAGAATGAATTGGAAGCGAGTGAGAAATTGGGCACACCTGGCTTGACGAGAGTTCATCCGTTTTGCTGCCCGTATGTGCTCCAAATTCCGGTCTTCAGCGAGAATCCGGAATGGATGGACTACGCCCTCCAGCCAGTATCTCCATTCCTCCAAAGCGAGGACCACCGCCAACAGCTCCCTGTCTCCAACTCCATAGTTCCTCTCTGCGGGGGTAAGCTTTTTTGAGAAAAAGGCACAGGGATACATTTTCTTTGGCTTACCGTGCCGCTGGGAGAGGACCGCACCCACGCCCGTCTCCGATGCGTCCACCTCCAGGATGAAAGGACGAGATGGATCTGGGTGTTTTAGGATGGGCGCTGTGGTGAACCTCTCCTTCAGCCTCTTGAAGGTAGCGTCAGCCTCAGGGTTCCAGGCCAGCTTCTGAGGTCCACCCTTAAGGAGAGAGGTGAGCGGGGTGGCTATGGAGCTGAAGGACCTGATGAAACACCGTTAGAAGTTAGCAAAGCCCAGGAAGCTCTGTAGGCCCTTGATGGTGGTGGGAACTGGTCATGACCTGATGGCGTCCGTCTTCACTCCTTCCATGAACACCCCCTGAGGACTGATCTGGTATCGCAGGAAGGAGATGGCCTGTTGGTGGAATTCCCATTTCTCCCCCTTCACCAACAGGTGGTGTTCTCGGAGGTGGTGTAGGACAGCTCGGACGTCACTAACGTGCTCCTCGAACGTAGCCAAGTAGATCAGGATATCGTCGATGTAAACCACTACCTGTCTACTCAGCATGTCCCGGAACACATCATTGTCAAAGGACTGGACCACAGAAGGTGCGTTGGCGAGGCCGCAGGGCATTACGCAGTATTCATAGTGGCCTGAGGTAGTGCTGAATGCCGTCTTCCACTCATCTGCTTTACGGATTCAGATCAGGTTGTAGGCACTCCTCAGGTCCAACTTTGTAAAGTACCGGGCCCCTCGTAGCTTGTCGATGGCCGACGGAACCAGAGGGAGGGGGTACCGGTACTTGGTGGTGACTGCGTTCAGCCCACTGTAGTCAATGCATGGTCTCAGTCCTCCGTCTTTTTTGGCCACTTCTCCATGGTCTCAGTCTCCGCCATGGAAAGGGGGTAAATGCGATTAGTCGGGGGGTGTTATCCCTCCAGCAGGTCAATTCAATGGCGCAGTCCCAGGGCCTGTGAGGAGGGAGACACGTAAGCTTTAATGAAGAGAAGACGTCGGCGAGATCTGCATACTCACGTGGAATGTTGGGCTGGAGGGCGGACTTCCGGCATGAGGTGGACCAGGCTGTGATCCAATTGATGGTGGGGCTGTGTAGTCTGAGCCAGGGCAATTCCAAGGCGATTTGGTGAAAGGGTGACGTGACGATTTGGAATGACAGCTCCTCGTGGTGCACCGGTAGTTTGGGAAAGGGGATGGGGAGAGTGACTTATGTAATGGTGCCTGATCCAAGGGGTTTATTGTCCAGTGAGGTGACGTGTAGCGGAGATGGCAGTGGCACGGTGGGCAACCCCCATTCAGAGACCAGCTCCCTATCTATAAGGTTCCCAGCTGATCCGGAATCTATTATTGCGGTAGAAATGGAAGAGAAGGAATAACCAGTCACCGTTATGGGAACTAAAAACAATGGTTTGGTGATAGGAGCTGACGTAACACTCAAGGAGTGGTGACGGGAGTCATACCGCCTAGATAGGGAGCCGCCAGGAGATCTGTGGTCCGTGGTGGTGTAGGGGGTGCTGCCCACCTCCATGGGAGAGGACTCTCTCTCAACATGACGTCAAGACGGATGGACGTGGTGATGAGGTTATCAAGGTCCATCTCGTTGTCCCGACATTTGAGTTCCGTCTTAATGTCCTCCCGTAAGCCTCTCCTGAAGGTCGTGCGTAGCGCACGCTCATTCCAGCCGGAAGACGCCACCACCATGCAAAAGCTCAGAGCGTACCCGGACGTGGGCCCCTCTCTCGGTTGTAGATGGAGATGCTCACCCCTGTCCTTTCCCTCCGTGGGATGATCAAACACCGCCCTGAACCTAGCGAGGAAGATGGGGTAGGGAAGTGCCACTGCCTCCTCTCCTTCCCAGACTGCCAGCGCCTTTCCTATAAGTAGCGAAATCACCAGCGCTATCCTGGCTTCGTCAGATGTATATGTCCCAGGCTGACGCACCAGATACAGGGAAACCTGTAGCAGGAAGCCGCTACATTTAGTAGTTTTACCGTCATAGCGCTCCGGTAGGGCGAGGGTACCCACAGGAGTGGGTGATAGCACGGGAACAGGTGGATTGGGGGCACTCACCACTCCCTGAGGTGGAACCGGAGCGCTGGGAAGATTATGCAGAGTTTGGAGCACTTCCTGCATGGTGGCGTTCAACAGGGCAAGCTGCTGCTGGTCGAGGCACTGGGAAACTCATGCTGCATCCATTTCCGTTTAGTGTGTGATTCTGTGACGCGTACTGACTATACGAAGAGGCAGGACACAGACGCAGGAATTAACAAGGTCAAGGTTTACTTAACAATGAGCAAGAGAAATAACAAAGATATTGTAAACGACACGAAGCTAAACAATCACACACAACATCATCCACAACAGTCCAGGGCTAAATAGGGGTGGTGATGAGATGATGAGGTGCAGGTGCGCTGGAGATGATTAGGGTGCATTGGGTTTCCATTCCGGTGTTGCCGAGGAGGTGCGCTCAGACCGGTGGCTCAGTAGACCGGCGAATCAGAGCGCCGGAGGGGAGCAACGGGAGGAGACGTGACACATGCAGTGCATTTCATCAATTACAATTCAAATATATTCTTCTTACTTGCTACATATTTTTACATGCTCCCATTTAGGTCTGGTGCAAACACTCTCAACCCTACCAAACCACCATTACATACACTGTATAGGAGTGTAGTAGAGATATCAAAGGGTATCAAAGGATGTTACTTAATCATCTTTGACAGTCAGTCTTTGTTGTCAAGTTACATATATGCACAATATCATATGCTCATATGTGACTGTTGTTCCCCTATATGGGTCCCAATAGAGGGAAGTGAAGTGGTTCAACCAGCTGTCACTCAAAAACTCCTCAACGAATCAGGTTCATCAAGAGAGAGGAGAGCCCTGGTGGTTCCTGTTGTCATCTCATCCTCACTGGTTAAGCCTACCCACCCTCAATATCCACTTGGAGCAGTTTGTAGTGTCAAATCTATTGTATGGACATTATAATGACCCATGTTTGTAGTCCTGGACCTCCTGAACATGTTGATGTATATTTGGGAGTAAACAGAGGGTCCAAATCAGCAGAAAGATGGAAGGAAGGAGGAGTTCTGGAAACTCCCTGAATTATCTTGGGGCTGTTACATATGATATTTAATATATGTTAACAGATAGACTTTGTTCTCCACTTCCCCTCTATTATCTATATCTTCCTGGTATGATAGTGTCCTGTCCATCTTCACAAATAGAAAGTCTCATTCCCTGGACAGGAGGACTGTGTTGAGATATATTCTGGACAAGATGACCATGTAGAGACATGGAATGATTTATATTGTGCCACAGAAAATGGTTTAACAAGAAGCACTGTAACAATCTCTCACACACAAACATGCACACAAGTACGTACACAAATATGCAAACTTGTTCTATTTTTTGTATTAGCATAGCCACAACTACCCGTGTCATTTTGTTGATACTTCCCTAGAGTTAACACCTACAGCAGTCACACTGACGGAGACACAGAGACAGAGATATCACTAGAAGCAGAGACTTAACGTATAGAGGGCTTGCAGTTGACGTACGACGCCTCCTGGCGGCCATGTTGGAAGTTCACCACATTAATTCTAGAAGCAGAGACTTAATGTATAGTAGACCTATATAGACAGAAAGACCCAGGCATTGTTAAAGATGTCAAAGGTCATCTATGCTGATCCAGATATGAACAAGAAGGTCAAGTTTGACAGAGGTGAGATGGAGGAGAGGATTGTGGATATCTACATCAGTGCAGACACACTGAGAGATGGTGAGACCAGCACCAAGAGAGAAGAGACAGCAGACACTGCTCCTAATAATGGACCAGGAGACCAGTACTCAGGTAACACACACACACAGCATGTCTCTTAGCCTGATAGCTCAAAGATGAGACCCTTCCTACAGATGTAGAATCTCACTCTATTGATGCTGTGTTCTAATACAGTCTAGGTAGATGGGTTTGGGTTAGTTATCTGTGTTCTAATACAGTCTAGGTAGATGGGTTTGGGTTGGTTATCTGTGTTCTAATACAGTCTAGGTAGATGGGTTTGGGTTAGTTATCTGTGTTCTAATACAGTCTAGGTAAATGGGTTTGGGTTAGTTATCTGTGTTCTAATACAGTCTAGGTTGATGGGTTTGGGTTAGTTATCTGTGTCCTAATACAGTCTAGGTAGATGGGTTTGGGTTGGTTATCTGTGTTCTAATACAGTCTAGGTAGATGGGTTTGGGTTAGTTATCTGTGTCCTAATACAGTCTAGGTAGATGGGTTTGGGTTAGTTATCTGTGTTCTAATACAGTCTAGGTTGATGGGTTTGGGTTAGTTATCTGTGTCCTAATACAGTCTAGGTAGATGGGTTTGGGTTGGTTATCTGTGTTCTAATACAGTCTAGGTAGATGGGTTTGGGTTAGTTATCTGTGTCCTAATACAGTCTAGGTAGATGGGTTTGGGTTAGTTATCTGTGTTATAATACAGTCTAGGTAGATGGGTTTGGGTTAGTTATCTGTGTTCTAATACAGTCTAGGTAGATGGGTTTGGGTTAGTTATCTGTGTTATAATACAGTCTAGGTAGATGGGTTAGGGTTAGTTATCTGTGTTCTAATACAGTCTAGGTAGATGGGTTTGGGTTAGTTATCTGTGTTCTAGCACAATCTAGGTAGATGGGTTTGGGTTAGATATCTGTGTTCAAATACAGTCTAGGTAGATAGGTTTGGGTTAGTTATCTGTGTTCTAATACAGTCTAGGTAGATGGGTTTGGGTTAGTTATATGTGTTCTAATACAGTCTAGGTAGATAGGTTTGGGTTAGTTATCTGTGTTCTAATACAGTCTAGGTAGATGGGTGTGGGTTAGTTATCTGTGTTCTAATACAGTCTAGGTAGATGGGTTTGGGTTAGTTATCTGTGTACTAATACAGTCTAGGTAGATAGATTTGGTTAGTTATCTGTGTTCTAATACAGTCTAGGTAGATGGGTTTGGGTTAGTTATCTGTGTACTAATACAGTCTAGGTAGATGGGTTTGGGTTAGTTATCTGTGTACTAATACAGTCTAGGTAGATAGATTTGGTTAGTTATCTGTGTTCTAATACAGTCTAGGTAGATGGGTTTGGGTTAGTTATCTGTGTACTAATACAGTCTAGGTAGATGGGTTTGGGTTAGTTATCTGTCTTCTAATACAGTCTAGGTAGATGGGTTTGGGTTAGTTATCTGTGTTCTAATACAGTCTAGGTAGATGGGTTTGGGTTAGTTATCTGTGTACTAATACAGTCTAGGTAGATGGGTTTGGGTTAGTTATCTGTGTTCTAATACAGTGTAGGTAGATGGGTTTGGGTTAGTTATCTGTGTTCTAATACAGTCTAGGTAGATGGGTTTGGGTTAGTTATCTGTGCACATACAGTAGTGTTCCCTTCAAACCACAAACACTAAAGTACACACAATAGATTATACAATAACATCTTAATTGTCCATTTAAATATTTCGTAAAATATTGTAAATTTGATCAAATGTGGAATGATGCCAGTCATCAGTCAATCATCGGTGTGACTTCTGACTACTGTGTCCCGGTTTCGGCCGAGGCTGCTCCTCCTCCTTGTTCGGGCAGGTTTCGGCGGTCGTCGTCCCCGGAGTACTAGCTATCACCGTTTGATGTTTTCGATGTCTGTTTGGTTTTGTCTGATTGTGTACACCTATTTCCTGTTTGGTTGATTATGTCTCCTATAAGTTTCTCGTTTGGTTAGTCTTGTGTTGTGTGTTATTGTCCGCCTGTCGGTAGGAGCTGCGCGTTTCTGCTCTGTTTATTTGTTTGGTGTTTTTACGCACAGTTTGCGTAATCGCTCGCCTCTGTTTGTTCCGAGGTCCGTGTTTTGTATTTTGTCACTTTATGACTAGTAAAGTCTGTTGGACTAAGCCTCTGTGTCCTGCGCCTGACTCCTACACCACATCCACATCAGTTCCTGACATACTGTTTATCTCTTTCCCACTAACAGGTTTATTTTTTTGTGATAATTTCCCCCCCAGAATCCACACTAAAGTTTGAGGCCCTCTTGAAGGTGTGACACAGTCATCATCAGGCTGAGTTTGATGAAAACCACAACACAAACAACCTGACAAAGATAAATGTCATTCAGTTTCTCAGATGTAACTATGCAGGTGTCATCATTACTGTATAAGATATTCATTATCATTTCCATGTCTTAGAGATATTGGGTTTAATATTTGTGTCAAAGCAACAGTTAATATTTAGTTTAGTCAGTAGGTTGTTATGACAGTTCACTGCCACCCTATGGCCTCTGTTGTCTCTGCTAGTCAACATGATGGCTGCTGAAAGCTTCTTGGTAACTGAGTCACTCCCCATCTCTCTTCCAACCCCACTCATGTGTTTGGCCACGTTCCAGGCTGACTACATTGAAGTCGCCTGCCAGATCTCACAACTCCTGGATAGATGTTTAACATATCAGCTAACCAAATCATATGCTATAGCAATCTAATGCCCAACAGCACAGTCGATGACTTGGCCAGCAGCCATGGGTTAATGGCTGCAGCCTTTCTTCAATATAGTCGGCCTGGAACGAGACCGTCCTAACCTCGGTGTGGTTGACAGATTGAGCAGTACTGAGCGCTGACCTTACAGACACAGGAAACTACTAACCCTGCTCCTGCTCTCCCTCCCTCCCATCTCCCTCTGACCTCACAGACACAGGAAACTACTAACCCTGCTCCTGCTCTCCCTCCCTCCCATCTCCCTCTGACCTCACAGACACAGGAAACTACTAACCCTGCTCCTGCTCTCCCTCCCTCCCATCTCCCTCTGACAGTTTCCTCTTCTCTTATCACTCTGTTTACGATTTAACTCTTTGGCCACAAGTTCATTTCAAAGCCATAACTAAGTTTAATTTCTTTGTACAACTATGTTGAATAATGGGTAAAGATTGACCGTGTTAGACACAATATCACTCAGATCTGACGATTGAAGCTTCAGGTTACCTTTGTCAAGATCTTTGAATATTTCTTTAAATCAAAATATCTTTGTATTTCATTCAAATTATAACCTGAGAACAAACTCATTTTCTTTGTGAGATTCAATTAAGCTCTTTATAACTGATGTACAGGTAGTGGATATATAGGACATGGGATGTAATAATGTTCAATGTTTTTATGTGTTGCTTTCAACAAAAGCTGGAGTGCACATGCTGAAAAATATAATGAAATTACAAATTACCATTACATTCAATTTCACCTCATTACCGTACAAAATACATATTTTTAAAATAATCGTCATCTTAATCTGAGGAAGTAATGCGTATTTAACCATTTAACAGGATCGTTACACCTGAGAGCTGAGAAAGATACCTTTGTTTCAGATTACTTCTCATTGTACATTGGTGGGGGGAATGATCAGTAATATACAGAACATAATTAAAGAACAGTATGTAACCTGTATCGGCTGTTCTGCTGATGGTAAAAATAAATAAAAATAAAAATAAAACTTTTCTGATTTATTTTGCCACCAATTTGCAGTTCAGCTCGTACGAACTCTATTGCTCACAATATCACATCCTGTCAAATGGAGAAGCACTCACCTGCACTCTGTACTACTAACTATTGATGCAAGGAGCTCTTCAATCAAACTCTTCTTACAGTGTATCAGTTCTCTCTGTCATCCCAATCATGCGTTTTTTTTTATAGCTGTGATAATGACGATCCATCCCACACAGTGACGTTGAGGTCTCGACTGAAAGAGAACCTTAAAGTTACTTTCTCTTTCTATTTGGATAAATCTTTAACTTCACGTTCTTCATTACAATGTAATATATTTATGTGATAGTGAGGTATAGTCATACTAGACACAATGTAGCTCCGATTCGTATTATATTTGGTTACATGTAGCCAGAGGGGGGAATTGTCAGAGGTTACCAGGGTAACTGCATTGGCAGGGAGCGTTAGTAGTCTCTAAGCTTTGTCTGCCAATCATGATTTTAGCTGGTGAGATTCTGACCTCTTGTGCCCACAGTGCACCATGTCAAGACGATGATTTAGACAGAATCCCAATTACTCTTAAACAGCTTCATATTGTCATTTCCTTTACTTTGTTATGTCAGAGTGAGACCCGGATGTTTTCCCCATAGAGATGCATTATATTCAATTTAATTCTATGGGTTTCTCATCATATTGCTTTCATATGGCAAGGTCTTTCAGATCTGTGGTGGTTACAAAGGAAAGAAGGCAAGGACAGGAGACAAGGAAAGGAAGGAAGCAGATTGAGACTATTGGGACGTGACCTTATGGGTGTTTGGTATCACAGCTGCTGACTGTGTTGTGTTTATGGGTGTTTGGTATCACAGCTGCTGACTGTGTTGTGTTTATGGGTGTTTGGTATCACAGCTGCTGACTGTGTTGTGTTTATGGGTGTTTGGTATCACAGCTGCTGACTGTGTTGTGTTTATGCTGGAGTGCAGCAGCTGTAGAGGTAGCACTTAATCCAACATCTATATCTGTACAGTGATGTCTGTTTGCACACATCAATACAGGTCACATTCTAACACACACACACACACACACACACACACACACACACACACACACACACACACACTGGACACACTCTTTTGTCTCCATAACACAGTAATATGTGAAATGAATAAACCTTCCGTGTTTGTTCAGGAGAAAGTTTCCATTGATAAAGACTGATGGATTGCTGTCGTTCAGAATGTCAACACGTTGGACACACCCAAACACACATGTACACTCAGTGGATGTTAACAGTTGGCCCTGTGGGTGACTGGGTCCAAACAGCAGGAGGCTAGAGAAGGAGGATACATTGGCACACACACAATCACAGATTTCTAAAGATTCTAAAGTGGGGGTCAATGTTCTCTGAAGAACGCTGGAGAACAGAATGTTGGATGTCTGCATTCCAGCAACG
>NW_025534190.1:60000-140000 GCF_020615455.1 Coregonus clupeaformis | reverse complement strand
CCTGTAGTTAGTACTACATCCACCCAGGTCTCCGTCACCTACACTACAGCTGTACCTGTAGTTAGTACTATATCCACCCAGGTCTCTGTCACCAACACTACATCTGTACCTGTAGTTAGTGCTATGTCCACCCAGGTCTCTGTCACCAACACTACATCTGTACCTGTAGTTAGTACTACATCCACCCAGGTCTCTGTCACCAACACTACAGCTGTACCTGTAGTTAGTACTACGTCCACCCAGGTCTCTGTCACCAACACTACAGCTGTACCTGTAGTTAGTACTACGTCCACCCAGGTCTCTGTCACCAACACTACAGCTGTACCTGTAGTTAGTACTACGTCCACCCAGGTCTCTGTCACCAACACTACATCTGTACCTGTAGTTAGTACTACATCCACCCAGGTCTCTGTCACCAACACTACATCTGTACCTGTAGTTAGTACTACATCCACCCAGGTCTCCGTCACCAACACTCCATCTGTACCTGTAGTTAGTACTACATCCACCCAGGTCTCCGTCACCAATACTACAGCTGTACCTGTAGTTAGTACTACATCCACCCAGTCCTCTGTCACCAACACTACAGCTCTACCTGTAGTTAGTACTACATCCACCCAGGTCTCTGTCACCAACACTACAGCTGTACCAGTAGTTAGTACTACATCCACCCAGGTCTCTGTCACCAACACTACATCTGTACCTGTAGTTAGTACTACGTCCACCCAGGTCTCTGTCACCAATACTACAGCTGTACCTGTAGTTAGTACTACATCCACCCAGGTCTCTGTCACCAACACTACATCTGTACCTGTAGTTAGTAATACATCCACCCAGGTCTCTGTCACCAACACTACAGCTGTACCTGTAGTTAGTACTACATCCACCCAGGTCTCCGTCACCAACACTACATCTGTACCTGTAGTTAGTACTACATCCACCCAGGTCTCCATCACCAACACTACATCTGTACCTGTAGTTAGTACTACATCCACCCAGGTCTTCCTCACCAACACTACATCTGTACCTGTAGTTAGTACTACATCCACCCAGGTCTCCGTCACCAACACTCCATCTGTACCTGTAGTTAGTACTACATCCACCCAGGTCTCCGTCACCAATACTACAGCTGTACCTGTAGTTAGTACTACATCCACCCAGTCCTCTGTCACCAACACTACAGCTCTACCTGTAGTTAGTACTACATCCACCCAGGTCTCTGTCACCAACACTACAGCTGTACCAG
Source organism: Coregonus clupeaformis (assembly GCF_020615455.1). Classification (NCBI taxonomy): domain Eukaryota; kingdom Metazoa; phylum Chordata; class Actinopteri; order Salmoniformes; family Salmonidae; genus Coregonus; species Coregonus clupeaformis. The sequence continues at coordinate 138,754 of NW_025534190.1, read as the reverse complement.
TAGTTAGTACTACATCCACCCAGGTCTCTGTCACCAACACTACATCTGTACCTGTAGTTAGTACTACGTCCACCCAGGTCTCTGTCACCAATACTACAGCTGTACCTGTAGTTAGTACTACATCCACCCAGGTCTCTGTCACCAACACTACATCTGTACCTGTAGTTAGTAATACATCCACCCAGGTCTCTGTCACCAACACTACAGCTGTACCTGTAGTTAGTACTACATCCACCCAGGTCTCCGTAACCAACACTATATCTGTACCTGTAGTTAGTACTACATCCACCCAGGTCTCCGTCACCAACACTACATCTGTACCTGTAGTTAGTACTACATCCACCCAGGTCTTCCTCACCAACACTACATCTGTACCTGTAGTTAGTACTACATCCACCCAGGTCTCCGTCACCAACAATACATCTGTACCTGTAGTTAGTACTACATCCACCCAGGTCTCCGTCACCAATACTACAGCTGTACCTGTAGTTAGTACTACATCCACCCAGTCCTCTGTCACTAACACTACAGCTCTACCTGTAGTTAGTACTACATCCACCCAGGTATCTGTCACCAACACTACAGCTGTACCTGTAGTTAGTACTACATCCACCCAGGTCTCTGTCACCAACACTACAGCTGTACCTGTAGTTAGTACTACATCCACCCAGGTCTCTGTCACCAACACTACAGCTGTACCTGTAGTTAGTACTACATCCACCCAGGTCTCTGTCACCAACACTACAGCTGTACCTGTAGTTAGTACTACATCCACTCAGGCCTCTGGCACCAACACCACAGCTGTACCTGTAGTTAGTGCTACATCCACCCAGGTCTCTGTCACCAACACTACAGCTGTACCTTTAGTTAGTACTACATCCACCCAGGTCTCTGTGTCACCAACACCACAGCTGCACCTGTAGTTAGTACTACATCCACCCAGGTCTCTGTCACCAACACTACAGCTGTACCTGTAGTTAGTACTACGTCCACCCAGGTCTCTGTCACCAACACTACAGCTGTACCTGTAGTTAGTACTACATCCACCCAGGTATCTGTCACCAACACTACATCTGTACCTGTAGTTAGTACTACGTCCACCCAGGTCTCTGTCACCAATACTACAGCTGTACCTGTAGTTAGTACTACATCCACCCAGGTCTCTGTCACCAACACTACATCTGTACCTGTAGTTAGTAATACATCCACCCAGATCTCTGTCACCAACACTACAGCTGTACCTGTAGTTAGTACTACATCCACCCAGGTCTCCGTCACCAACACTACATCTGTACCTGTAGTTAGTACTACATCCACCCAGGTCTCCGTCACCAACACTACATCTGTACCTGTAGTTAGTACTACATCCACCCAGGTCTTCCTCACCAACACTACATCTGTACCTGTAGTTAGTACTACATCCACCCAGGTCTCCGTCACCAACAATACATCTGTACCTGTAGTTAGTACTACATCCACCCAGGTCTCTGTCACCAACACTACATCTGTACCTGTAGTTAGTACTCTGTCCACCCAGGTCTCTGTCACCAATACTACAGCTGTACCTGTAGTTAGTACTACATCCACCCAGGTCTCTGTCACCAACACTACATCTGTACCTGTAGTTAGTACTACATCCACCCAGGTCTCTGTCACCAACACTACATCTGTACCTGTAGTTAGTAATACATCCACCCAGGTCTCTGTCACCAACACTACAGCTGTACCTGTAGTTAGTACTACATCCACCCAGGTCTCCGTCACCAACACTACATCTGTACCTGTAGTTAGTACTACATCCACCCAGGTCTCCGTCACCAACACTACATCTGTACCTGTAGTTAGTACTACATCCACCCAGGTCTTCCTCACCAACACTACATCTGTACCTGTAGTTAGTACTACATCCACCCAGGTCTCCGTCACCAACAATACATCTGTACCTGTAATTAGTACTACATCCACCCAGGTCTCCGTCACCAATACTACAGCTGTACCTGTAGTTAGTACTACATCCACCCAGTCCTCTGTCACTAACACTACAGCTCTACCTGTAGTTAGTACTACATCCACCCAGGTATCTGTCACCAACACTACAGCTGTACCTGTAGTTAGTACTACATCCACCCAGGTCTCTGTCACCAACACTACAGCTGTACCTGTAGTTAGTACTACATCCACCCAGGTCTCTGTCACCAACACTACAGCTGTACCTGTAGTTAGTACTACATCCACACATGTCTCTCTCACCAACACTACAGCTGTACCTGTAGTTAGTACTACATCCACTCAGGCCTCTGGCACCAACACCACAGCTGTACCTGTAGTTAGTGCTACATCCACCCAGGTCTCTGTCACCAACACTACATCTGTACCTTTAGTTAGTACTACATCCACCCAGGTCTCTGTGTCACCAACACCACAGCTGCACCTGTAGTTAGTACTACATCCACCCAGGTCTCTGTCACCAACACTACAGCTGTACCTGTAGTTAGTACTACGTCCACCCAGGTCTCTGTCACCAACACTACAGCTGTACCTGTAGTTAGTACTACATCCACCCAGGTATCTGTCACCAACTCTACATCTGTACCTGTAGTTAGTACTACGTCCACCCAGGTCTCTGTCACCAATACTACAGCTGTACCTGTAGTTAGTACTACATCCACCCTGGTCTCTGTCACCAACACTACATCTGTACCTGTAGTTAGTACTACATCCACCCAGGTCTCTGTCACCAACACTAAATTTGTACCTGTAGTTAGTAATACATCCACCCAGGTCTCTGTCACCAACACTACAGCTGTACCTGTAGTTAGTACTACATCCACCCAGGTCTCCGTCACCAACACTACATCTGTACCTGTAGTTAGTACTACATCCACCCAGGTCTCCGTCACCAACACTACATCTGTACCTGTAGTTAGTACTACATCCACCCAGGTCTTCCTCACCAACACTACATCTGTACCTGTAGTTAGTACTACATCCACCCAGGTCTCCGTCACCAACAATACATCTGTACCTGTAGTTAGTACTACATCCACCCAGGTCTCCGTCACCAATACTACAGCTGTACCTGTAGTTAGTACTACATCCACCCAGTCCTCTGTCACTAACACTACAGCTCTACCTGTAGTTAGTACTACATCCACCCAGGTATCTGTCACCAACACTACAGCTGTACCTGTAGTTAGTACTACATCCACCCAGGTCTCTGTCACCAACACTACAGCTGTACCTGTAGTTAGTACTACATCCACCCAGGTCTCTGTCACCAACACTACAGCTGTACCTGTAGTTAGTACTACATCCACTCAGGCCTCTGGCACCAACACCACAGCTGTACCTGTAGTTAGTGCTACATCCACCCAGGTCTCTGTCACCAACACTACAGCTGTACCTTTAGTTAGTACTACATCCACCCAGGTCTCTGTGTCACCAACACCACAGCTGCACCTGTAGTTAGTACTACATCCACCCAGGTCTCTGTCACCAACACTACAGCTGTACCTGTAGTTAGTACTACGTCCACCCAGGTCTCTGTCACCAACACTACAGCTGTACCTGTAGTTAGTACTACATCCACCCAGGTATCTGTCACCAACACTACAGCTGTACCTGTAGCTAGTATTACGTCCACCCAGGTCTCTGTCACCAACACTACAGCTGTACCTGTAGTTAGTACTACGTCCACCCAGGTCTCTGTCACCAACACTACAGCTGTACCTGTAGTTAGTACTACGTCCACCCAGGTCTCTGTCACCAACACTACAGCTGTACCTGTAGTTAGTACTACATCCACCCAGTCCTCTGTCACCAACACTACATCTGTACCTGTAGTTAGTACTACATCCACCTAGGTCTCTGTCATCAACACTACATCTGTACCTGTAGTTAGTACTACATCCACCCAGGTCTCCGTCACCTACACTACAGCTGTACCTGTAGTTAGTACTATATCCACCCAGGTCTCTGTCACCAACAATACATCTGTACCTGTAGTTAGTGCTATGTCCACCCAGGTCTCTGTCACCAACACTACATCTGTACCTGTAGTTAGTACTACATCCACCCAGGTCTCTGTCACCAACACTACAGCTGTACCTGTAGTTAGTACTACGTCCACCCAGGTCTCTGTCACCAACACTACAGCTGTACCTGTAGTTAGTACTACGTCCACCCAGGTCTCTGTCACCAACACTACAGCTGTACCTGTAGTTAGTACTACGTCCACCCAGGTCTCTGTCACCAACACTACATCTGTACCTGTAGTTAGTACTACATCCACCCAGGTCTCTGTCACCAACACTACATCTGTACCTGTAGTTAGTACTACATCCACCCAGGTCTCCGTCACCAACACTCCATCTGTACCTGTAGTTAGTACTACATCCACCCAGGTCTCCGTCACCAATACTACAGCTGTACCTGTAGTTAGTACTACATCCACCCAGTCCTCTGTCACCAACACTACAGCTCTACCTGTAGTTAGTACTACATCCACCCAGGTCTCTGTCACCAACACTACAGCTGTACCAGTAGTTAGTACTACATCCACCCAGGTCTCTGTCACCAACACTACATCTGTACCTGTAGTTAGTACTACGTCCACCCAGGTCTCTGTCACCAATACTACAGCTGTACCTGTAGTTAGTACTACATCCACCCAGGTCTCTGTCACCAACACTACATCTGTACCTGTAGTTAGTAATACATCCACCCAGGTCTCTGTCACCAACACTACAGCTGTACCTGTAGTTAGTACTACATCCACCCAGGTCTCCGTCACCAACACTACATCTGTACCTGTAGTTAGTACTACATCCACCCAGGTCTCCATCACCAACACTACATCTGTACCTGTAGTTAGTACTACATCCACCCAGGTCTTCCTCACCAACACTACATCTGTACCTGTAGTTAGTACTACATCCACCCAGGTCTCCGTCACCAACACTCCATCTGTACCTGTAGTTAGTACTACATCCACCCAGGTCTCCGTCACCAATACTACAGCTGTACCTGTAGTTAGTACTACATCCACCCAGTCCTCTGTCACCAACACTACAGCTCTACCTGTAGTTAGTACTACATCCACCCAGGTCTCTGTCACCAACACTACAGCTGTACCAGTAGTTAGTACTACATCCGCCCAGGTCTCTGTCACCAACACTACATCTGTACCTGTAGTTAGTAATACGTCCACCCAGGTCTCTGTCACCAATACTACAGCTGTACCTGTAGTTAGTACTACATCCACCCAGGTCTCTGTCACCAACACTACATCTGTACCTGTAGTTAGTAATACATCCACCCAGGTCTCTGTCACCAACACTACAGCTGTACCTGTAGTTAGTACTACATCCACCCAGGTCTCCGTCACCAACACTACATCTGTACCTGTAGTTAGTACTACATCCACCCAGGTCTCCGTCACCAACACTACATCTGTACCTGTAGTTAGTACTACATCCACCCAGGTCTTCCTCACCAACACTACATCTGTACCTGTAGTTAGTACTACATCCACCCAGGTCTCCGTCACCAACAATACATCTGTACCTGTAGTTAGTACTACATCCACCCAGGTCTCCTTCACCAATACTACAGCTGTACCTGTAGTTAGTACTACATCCACCCAGTCCTCTGTCACTAACACTACAGCTCTACCTGTAGTTAGTACTACATCCACCCAGGTATCTGTCACCAACACTACAGCTGTACCTGTAGTTAGTACTACATCCACCCAGGTCTCTGTCACCAACACTACAGCTGTACCTGTAGTTAGTACTACATCCACCCAGGTCTCTGTCACCAACACTACAGCTGTACCTGTAGTTAGTACTACATCCACCCAGGTCTCTGTCACCAACACTACAGCTGTACCTGTAGTTAGTACTACGTCCACCCAGGTCTCTGTCACCAATACTACAGCTGTACCTGTAGTTAGTACTACATCCACCCAGGTCTCTGTCACCAACACTACATCTGTACCTGTAGTTAGTAATACATCCACCCAGGTCTCTGTCACCAACACTACAGCTGTACCTGTAGTTAGTACTACATCCACCCAGGTCTCCGTCACCAATACTACATCTGTACCTGTAGTTAGTACTACATCCACCCAGGTCTCCGTCACCAACACTACATCTGTACCTGTAGTTAGTACTACATCCACCCAGGTCTTCCTCACCAACACTACATCTGTACCTGTAGTTAGTACTACATCCACCCAGGTCTCCGTCACCAACAATACATCTGTACCTGTAGTTAGTACTACATCCACCCAGGTCTCTGTCACCAACACTACATCTGTACCTGTAGTTAGTACTCTGTCCACCCAGGTCTCTGTCACCAATACTACAGCTGTACCTGTAGTTAGTACTACATCCACCCAGGTCTCTGTCACCAACACTACATCTGTACCTGTAGTTAGTACTACATCCACCCAGGTCTCTGTCACCAACACTACATCTGTACCTGTAGTTAGTAATACATCCACCCAGGTCTCTGTCACCAACACTACAGCTGTACCTGTAGTTAGTACTACATCCACCCAGGTCTCCGTCACCAACACTACATCTGTACCTGTAGTTAGTACTACATCCACCCAGGTCTCCGTCACCAACACTACATCTGTACCTGTAGTTAGTACTACATCCACCCAGGTCTTCCTCACCAACACTACATCTGTACCTGTAGTTAGTACTACATCCACCCAGGTCTCCGTCACCAACAATACATCTGTACCTGTAATTAGTACTACATCCACCCAGGTCTCCGTCACCAATACTACAGTTGTACCTGTAGTTAGTACTACATCCACCCAGTCCTCTGTCACTAACACTACAGCTCTACCTGTAGTTAGTACTACATCCACCCAGGTATCTGTCACCAACACTACAGCTGTACCTGTAGTTAGTACTACATCCACCCAGGTCTCTGTCACCAACACTACAGCTGTACCTGTAGTTAGTACTACATCCACCCAGGTCTCTGTCACCAACACTACAGCTGTACCTGTAGTTAGTACTACATCCACACATGTCTCTCTCACCAACACTACAGCTGTACCTGTAGTTAGTACTACATCCACTCAGGCCTCTGGCACCAACACCACAGCTGTACCTGTAGTTAGTGCTACATCCACCCAGGTCTCTGTCACCAACACTACATCTGTACCTTTAGTTAGTACTACATCCACCCAGGTCTCTGTGTCACCAACACCACAGCTGCACCTGTAGTTAGTACTACATCCACCCAGGTCTCTGTCACCAACACTACAGCTGTACCTGTAGTTAGTACTACGTCCACCCAGGTCTCTGTCACCAACACTACAGCTGTACCTGTAGTTAGTACTACATCCACCCAGGTATCTGTCACCAACACTACATCTGTACCTGTAGTTAGTACTACGTCCACCCAGGTCTCTGTCACCAATACTACAGCTGTACCTGTAGTTAGTACTACATCCACCCAGGTCTCTGTCACCAACACTACATCTGTACCTGTAGTTAGTACTACATCCACCCAGGTCTCTGTCACCAACACTACATTTGTACCTGTAGTTAGTAATACATCCACCCAGGTCTCTGTCACCAACACTACAGCTGTACCTGTAGTTAGTACTACATCCACCCAGGTCTCCGTCACCAACACTACATCTGTACCTGTAGTTAGTACTACATCCACCCAGGTCTCCGTCACCAACACTACATCTGTACCTGTAGTTAGTACTACATCCACCCAGGTCTTCCTCACCAACACTACATCTGTACCTGTAGTTAGTACTACATCCACCCAGGTCTCCGTCACCAACAATACATCTGTACCTGTAGTTAGTACTACATCCACCCAGGTCTCCGTCACCAATACTACAGCTGTACCTGTAGTTAGTACTACATCCACCCAGTCCTCTGTCACTAACACTACAGCTCTACCTGTAGTTAGTACTACATCCACCCAGGTATCTGTCACCAACACTACAGCTGTACCTGTAGTTAGTACTACATCCACCCAGGTCTATGTCACCAACACTACAGCTGTACCTGTAGTTAGTACTACATCCACCCAGGTCTCTGTCACCAACACTACAGCTGTACCTGTAGTTAGTACTACATCCACTCAGGCCTCTGGCACCAACACCACAGCTGTACCTGTAGTTAGTGCTACATCCACCCAGGTCTCTGTCACCAACACTACAGCTGTACCTTTAGTTAGTACTACATCCAGCCAGGTCTCTGTGTCACCAACACCACAGCTGCACCTGTAGTTAGTACTACATCCACCCAGGTCTCTGTCACCAACACTACAGCTGTACCTGTAGTTAGTACTACGTCCACCCAGGTCTCTGTCACCAACACTACAGCTGTACCTGTAGTTAGTACTACATCCACCCAGGTATCTGTCACCAACACTACAGCTGTACCTGTAGCTAGTATTACGTCCACCCAGGTCTCTGTCACCAACACTACAGCTGTACCTGTAGTTAGTACTACGTCCACCCAGGTCTCTGTCACCAACACTACAGCTGTACCTGTAGTTAGTACTACGTCCACCCAGGTCTCTGTCACCAACACTACAGCTGTACCTGTAGTTAGTACTACATCCACCCAGGTCTCTGTCACCAACACTACATCTGTACCTGTAGTTAGTACTACATCCACCCAGGTCTCTGGCACCAACACCACAGCTGTACCTGTAGTTAGTACTACATCCACCCAGGTCTCTGTCACCAACACTACAGCTGTACCTGTAGTTAGTACTACATCCACTCAGGCCTCTGGCACCAACACCACAGCTGTACCTGTAGTTAGTGCTACATCCACCCAGGTCTCTGTCACCAACACTACAGCTGTACCTTTAGTTAGTACTACATCCACCCAGGTCTCTGTGTCACCAACACCACAGCTGTACCTGTAGTTAGTGCTACATCCACCCAGGTCTCTGTCACCAACACTACAGCTGTACCTTTAGTTAGTACTACATCCACCCAGGTCTCTCTGTCACCAACACTACATCTGTACCTGTAGTTAGTACTACGTCCACCCAGGTCTCTGTCAGCAACACTACATCTGTACCTTTAGTTAGTACTACATCCACCCAGGTCTCCGTCACCAACACTACAGCTGTAACTGTAGATAGTAATGTATGACCAACAGCCTGATAATGCAGGTCCTACTGGAAAGGAGGACTGTGCTGAGATACACAAAGATCAGAGTCCTCTGAAGGAATGACTTGTGCTGTGACAGCAAACTCAGCTGGATTTGTGAAAAAGTGGTTTAATATCACCATGACAACACACTGTAACACATACAGTAGCCTACACTTCACACAACTTCCTCCCTTTCTCTCTCTTTCTCTCTCTCTCTCTCTCTCTCTCTCTCTCTCTCTCTCTCTCTCTCTCTCTCTCTCTCTCTCTCTCTCACCCACACAAGGCAAACATAGTATATTAATAAAAGTCCTTCTTTCCTGTTTGTAGCTTCCTGTGCACCAGTAGTTATGTTTCACACATCATTAGATACAACATGAAGTCAGTACATTTGACTTTGTTCCCTCTCTGCATGAGGTGCATTTCATCTATTCAAATACATTCTTCTTACCTGCTTCAGATATTTACATGCTCCAATTTAGGCCTTGTGCAAACATACTAGACATATACTAGGGGCAACTTTCCCCTACACCCCCGGTCACAGAGTGACAGCCATTATGTGGCCTCCATTTGACGGCTGTATATGTGAATTAACAGGATCCCAATTTATTTTAGCAGATCCCAAATTGGGACCCTGTGAATTCATACATACATCACATAGCATGAGATAGAGTCATATCATGTAGTATATTTTCACTTCAGTTGAATCATATGTTTAAAACTGATGGGCACTGTGGGAAACAAACATGTTTAGATTAGAAACTAAGGCTGGTGGAAGTCACGTGGTCACGTGGTGGCCAGTGTTGTGTTAATTTGACAGTTTCCCCTTCACTGTGGTTGACAGTTTAGTAAATAGTGTCACTACAGTAAGTCACACAGACTCAGGACAGTGTAGGGAGAAGACAGGTACAGATGTACATTAGAGTTGAGGTTAGAAGTAGAAGTTACTGTATTTGACCACAAGTGTGTTAAGATGTCAGAGAGAGTCTATGAAAACTCAGATGGATTTCAAGACGACGAGCCTGATGCAATGAAGAACACAGACATTGATGGCCAATTATATGCCAACGTAAGAGCCTTCAAGCCCAGTCCAAGAGATGGAGTTGTTACTTCAGGTAAGATCAAACACACACACACACACACACACACACACACACACACACACACACACACACACACACACACACACACACACACACAACAAACAAACAAACACATGTACACACACACAAATAAATTACACACACAATACATTCAACAGGTGAGTTTACCCTGTAGTATTATAATTTTACAGTGTATTTGGAAAGTATTCAGACCCCTTGACTTTTTCCACATTTTGTTACGTTACAGCCTTATTCGAAAATAGATTTTTTTTTTAAAGAAAAAACAGAAATACCTTATTTACATAAGTATTCAGACGCTTTGCTATTAGACTCGAAATTGAGCTCAGGTACATCCTGTTTCCATTGATCATCCTTGAGATGTTTCTACAACTTGATTGGAGTCCATTGGTAAATTCTATTGATTGGACATGATTTGGAAAGGCACAAACATGTCTATATAAGGGTCCACAGTTGGCAGTGCATGTCAGAGCAAAAACCAAGCCATGAGGTCGAAGGAATTGTCCGTAGAGCTCCGAGACAGAATTGTCGAGGCACAAATCTGGGGAAGGGTACCAAAAAATGTCTGCAGTTTTACAGGTCCCCAAGAACACAGTGGCCTCCATCATTCTTAAATGGAAGAAGTTTGGAACCCTCAAGAGTCTTTCTAGAGCTGGCCGCCCGGCCAAACTTAGCAATCGGGAAGAAGGGCCTTGGTCAGGGAGGTGACCAAGAACCCGATGGTCACTCTGACAGAGCTCCAGAGTTCCTATGTGGAGATGGGATAATCTTACAGAAGGACAACCATCTCTGCAGCACTCCACCAATCAGGCCATTATGGTGGAGTGGCCAGACAGAAGCCACTCCTCAGTAAAAGGCACATAACAGCCGGCTTGGAGTTTGCCAAAAGGCACCTAAAGGACTCTCAGACCATGAGAAACAAGATTCTCTGGTCTGATGAAACCAAGATTCATCTCTTTAGCCTGAATGCCAAGCGTCACGTCCGGAGGGAACCTGGCACCATCCCTACGTTGAAGCATGGTGTTTTTTAGCGGCAGGGACTGGGAGACTAGTCAGGATCGAGGGAACGATGAACAGAGCGAAGAACAGAGAGATCCTTGAAAACCTGCTCCAGAGCGCTCAGGACCTCAGACTGGGGCGAATGTTCACCTTCCAACAGGACAACGACCCTAAGCACACAGCCAAGACAATGCACAAGTGGCTTCGGGACAAGTCTCTGAATATCCTTGAGGGGCCGAGCCAGAGCTCGGACTTGAACCCGATTTAACATCTTTGGAGAGACCTGAAAATAGCTGTGCAGTAACCGCTCCCAGCCACTGCCAAAGATGCTTCAACGAAGTACTCAGTATAGGGTCTGAATACTTATGTAAATAAGGTATTTCTGTTATTTTTACAGTTTTTTTATTTCCTACAATTTCTAAAAACCTGTTTTTGCTTTGTCATTATGGGGTATTGTGTGTAGATTGATGAGGAAAAAAACAACAATTTAATCAATTTCATAAAAAGGCTCTAATGTAACAAAATGTCGAAATAGTGAAGGGGTTTGAATACTTTCAGAGTGCACTGTATTAGTTCCAATCCTGGATGATACAGTAAAACACATTACCAAAGTTCTTACTTTAATAATTTGTGATTCAGTACATGTTCAGTGGTGGAAGAGACCCTCTGGAGTTGCTGCAGTGTGTCTGGGGCTGCTGTGTGTTCTCCTACTGGCTGGGATCATAGGCCTGTCTGTCTACTGTAAGTTTAGTATGTTATCAAAGAGACTTCAGTAGCTTACTTAATCATACTTAATCATTAATGGTATGGTAGTTACATGTTTGATTAACTTGACCCTTTTACAGGTGGAGTCATTGGTCATCGCGACTCAAAAGAGAGAAACCAGCTACAGGCCAGTTATAACAACCTGACTGAAGAGAGAGACCAGCTACAAACCAGTTACAACACCCTGACTGAAGAGAGAGACCAGCTACAGACCAGTTACAACAACCTGACTGAAGAGAGAGACCAGCTACAGACTGAGAGAGAGATTCTTAACAGGAGGCTTACCAATCTCAGTGAGTACACCTACAGTAATACATTATTATTAATCCCACACACTTTAAAGTGTGTCTGTATTCTTTCATTAACTGTTTAGTTTGATAAGTTGAAGGAAATTCATGTTTTTGATGTTGTAGAACAAACCTGTTCTGAAGGCTGGCAGAAGTTTGAATCCAGTTGGTACTTCCTGTCTACTGAGACTAAAACCTGGAACGAGAGCAGAGAGGACTGTATGGAAAGAGGAGCAGACCTGGTGATCATAAACAGTGATGAGGAACAGGTGAGAGAGAGAGAGAGAGAGAGAGAGAGAGAGAGAGAGAGAGAGAGAGAGAGAGAGAGAGAGAGAGAGAGAGAGAGAGAGAGAGAGAGAGAGAGAGAGAGAGAGAGATGAGTGTGCAGGGGGTAGATATAATCAAACGTATACAGTGAGGGAAAAAAGTATTTGATCCCCTGCTGATTTTGTACGTTTGCCCACTGACAAAGACATGATCCGTCTATAATTTTAATGGTAGGTTCATTTGAACAGTGAGAGACAGAATAACAACAAAAAAATCCAGAAAAACGCATGTCAAAAATGTTATAAATTGATTTGCATTTTAATGAGGGAAATAAGTATTTGACCCCTCTGCAAAACATGACTTAGTACTTGTTGGCAAAACCCTTGTTGGCAATCACAGAGGTCAGACGTTTCTTGTAGTTGGCCACCAGGTTTGCACACATCTCAGGAGGGATTGTGTTCCACTCCTCTTTGCAGATCTTCTCCAATTAATTAAGTATTCGAGGCTGACGTTTGGCAACTTGAACCTTCAGCTCCCTCCACAGATTTTCTATGGGATTAAGGTCTGGAGACTGGCTAGGCCACTCCAGGACCTTAATGTGCTTCTTCTTGAGCCATTCCTTTGTTGCCTTGGCCGTGTGTTTTGGGTCATTGTCATGCTGGAATACCCATCATCCATGACCCATTTTCAATGCACTGGCTGAGGGAAAGAGGTTCTCACCCAAGATTTGACTGTACATGGCCCCGTCCATCGTCCCTTTGATGCGGTGAAGTTGTCCTGTCCCTTTAGCAGAAAAACACCCCCAAAGCATAATGTTTCCACCTCCATGTTTGACGGTGGGGATGGTGTTCTTGGGGTCATAGGCAGCATTCCTCCTCCTCCAAACACAGCGAGTTGAGTTGATGCCAAAGAGCTCCATTTTGGTCTCATCTGACCACAACACTTTCACCCAGTTCTCCTCTGAATCATTCAGATGTTCATTGGCAAACTTCAGATGGGCATGTATATGTGCTTTCTTGAGCAGGGGGACCTTGCGGGCGCTGCAGGATTTCAGTCCTTCACGGCGTAGTGTGTTACCAATTGTTTTCTTGGTGACTATGGTCCCAGCTGCCTTGAGATCATTGACAAGATCCTCCCCGTGTAGTTCTGGGCTGATTCCCTCACCGTTCTCATGATCATTGCAACTCCACGAGGTGAGATCTTGCATGGAGCCCCAGGCAGAGGGAGATTGACAGGTCTTTTGTGTTTCTTCCATTTGCGAATAATCGCACCGACTTTTGTCACCTTCTCACCAAGCTGCTTGGCGATGGTCTTGTAGCCCATTCCAGCCTTGTGTAGGTCTAGAATCTTGTCCCTGACATCCTTGGAGAGCTCTTTGGTCTTGGCCATGGTGGAGAGTTTGGAATCTGATTGATTGATTGCTTCTGTGGGCAGGTGTCTTTTATAAAGGTAACAAACTGAGATTAGGAGCACTCTCTTTAAGAGTGTGCTCCTAATCTCAGGTCATTACCTGTATAAAATACACCTGGGAGCCAGAAATCTTTCTTATTGAGAGGGGGTCAAATACTTATTTCCCTCATTAAAATGCAAATCAATTTATAACAGTTTTGACAAGAGTTTTTCTGGATTTTGTTGTTGTTATTCTGTCTCTCACTGTTCAAATAAACCTACCATTAAAATTATAGACTGATCATTTCTTTGTCAGTGGACAAACGTACAAAATCAGCAGGGGATCAAATGCTTTTTTCCCTCACTGTAGGTATATATATATTTATCTTTCTCAACAACAGACATTTCTTATCAACCTCAAGAAGAGAGTCTGGATTGGTCTGACTGACTCTGCCAATGAGGGGACCTGGAAATGGGTGGACGGCACCCAACTGACCACAGGGTGAGAAATGATACCTAATCTGTCAATAAGGCTCCAATTTTCCGTTCATTCAACCTTTTGTCGATACAGGTTATTGTAATTGTTGATAGCAGTCAACAAAGTTGAATTTAAGCTGAAACATTTCTGTATATGATTTAGGATTGTGATGTTCTAACTGTGACGTCTGACTGTTTTTAACCCTGTAGGTACTGGTATTAACCATGATATCTGACTGTTTTTAACCCTATAGGTACTGGTATTAACCATGATATCTGACTGTTTTTAACCCTGTAGGTACTGGTATTAACCATGATATCTGACTGTTTTTAACCCTGTAGGTACTGGTATTAACCATGATATCTGACTGTTTTTAACCCTTTAGGTACTGGTGTCATCAACAGCCTGATAATGGTGGTGGCCATGCAGAATATGGTGAGGAGGACTGTGCTCTCATAGAAAAAGGTCGGAGTCCTCGTGAGGCATGGAATGACTTGTCATGTGGCAGCAAACTCAACTGGATTTGTGAGATAGTGGTTTAACATCACAATGACAACATACTGTAACACATACAGTAGCCTACACTGCACACAACTTCCTCTTTCTCTCTCTCTGTCTCTGTCTCTCTCTCTCTGTCTCTCTCTCTCTCTCTCTCTCTCTCTCTCTCTCTCTCTCTCTCTCTCTCTCTCTCTCTCTCTCACTCTCTCTCTCTCTCTCTCTCTCTCTCTCTCTCTCTCTCTCTCTCTCTCTCTCTCTCTCTCTCTCTCTCTCTCTCTCTCTCTCTCTCTCTCTCTCTGTCTCTCTCGCTGTCTCAAACCTACAAACACACTTATTGTTGTATTTGTTTGTAGTATCATATTAATAAAAGTCCTACTTATTTCCTGTTTGTAGCTTCCTGTGTACCAGTAGTTATGTTTCACACATCATCAGATACAACATGAAGTTAGTACATTTGACTTTTTGCACACTCTACTGAAGTGCATTTAATCAATTACAATTCAAATACATTCTTCTTACTTGCTACATATATTTACATGCTCCCATTTAGGTCTGGTGCAAACATTCTCAACCCTACCAAACCACCATTACATACACTGTATATGAGTGTAGTAGAGATATCAAAGGGTATCAAAGGATGTATCTTAATCATTTTTGACAGTCAGTCTTTGTTGTCAAGTTACATATAAGCACAATATTAAATGCTCATATTTGACTGTTGTTCCCCTATATGGTTCCCAAAAGAGGGAAGTGAAGTGGTTCAACCAGCTGTCACTCAAAAACTCCTCAACCAATCAGGTTCATCAAGTGAGAGGAGAGCCCTGGTTAAGCCTACCCACCCTCAATATCCACTTGGAGCAGTTTGTAGTATCACATCTATTGTACGGACATTATAATGACCCATGTTTGTAGTCCTGGACCTCCTGAACATGTTGGTGTATATTTGGGAGTAAACAGAGGGTCCAAATCAGCAGAAAGGTGAAAGGAAGGAGGAGTTCTGGAAACTCCCTGAATTATATTGGGGCTGTTACATATGATATTTAATATATGTTAACAGCTAGACTTTGTTCTCCACTTCCCCTCTATTATCTATATCTTCCTGGTATGATAGTGTCCTGTCCATCGTCACAAATAACAAGTCCCAGACTGGTCTCTCTGGACAGCTCTCATACAGAGACAGTGGTAACCATAGAGACTACTGTAATGCTCATCTTACAGAGTGTGGCTTTAAAGCTGAAAAACAATGGTCTATGTCTATGATTGAGGAGGATGTTTGTACCACAGTGTCTGACTGTCTGGTTCTCTGTGTTGTTTACCCTGTAGATACTGGTATGATGTACAGCCTGATAGTCAGGGCCCTTCTGGGGAGGAGGACTGTGCTGAGATGAACACAAATAGACTGGATCCTCTGGAGGTGTGGAATGACTTGACATGTGAAGACTATAGTCACTAGATTGAGAAAAACGTTTTTAACATCGCCATGACAACATACTGTAACACATACAGCAGCCTACAGTGCAAATAACTTCCTCATTCATTCTCTCTCTCTCTCTCTCTCTCTCTCTCTCTCTCTCTCTCTCTCTCTCTCTCTCTCTCTCTCTCTCGTACACCCTGGACAACACTCTGTCATTCTTTGCTAACATCAAAGCAGTGACTCGCTCACACAGGAAGTGGTGCAGGTCCTAATCCAGGCGATCGTCATATCCCGTCTGGACTACTGCAACTCTCTGTTGGCTGGGCTCCCTGCTTGTGCCATCAAACCCCTGCAACTTATCCAGAATGCCGCAGCCCCCCTTGTGTTCAACCTTCCTAAGTTCTCCCATGTTACCTTGCTCCTCCGCACACTCCACTGGCTACCAGTTGAAGCTCACATCCACTACAAGACCATGGTACTTACCTACGGAGCAGCAAGAGGAACTGCCTCTCCCTACCTTCAGGCTATGCTCAAACCCTACACCCCAACCAGAGCAATCCGTTCTGCCACCTCTGGTCTCTTGGCCCTCACACCCCTACAGGAGGTCAGCTCCCGCTCAGCCCAGTCAAAGCTCTTCTCTGTCCTGGCACCCCAATGGTGGAACCAGCTTCTCCCGGATGCTAGGACAGTCTGAAACCCTATCTTTTCAAATAGTATTGTAGCGCTTTTCTGCAGTCAAATTATTTAGTGGTCTCATGGGTGGAATTATATATATGTTTCATAATTTCATAATTAATAGACATTATTTCTAACAACCTGCCAGAAAATCTGGTGTTTCTATGTCAAACGGTTTTGTTATATTTCAGTCTTCTGTGATGTATATAAAGTGTAATATTAGGATGCAAACTCAAAATGGAATACATTTCAACTCTATATCTGACATGGTAGAGGTGTTTTCTTTTTTGTAAGCCCATAACCATGTGTGTGAGGTGTATACTTTTGTTTCAAATTATATTTTCTTTAAGACTACCAAGAAACACTGTGACCCTGATTTAGCCCACTGCAGTAGAAGTTTTAATAAGACATCTCAGTCTATTCCCCCCCAAAAAACAACAAACTTGCACTTTACTTTTCTTACTAGCACTGAATTTGCACTGACTTTCTTTATTGAGGAAAAATATACTTAATACGACTGTGATATGTGGTTGTCTCACTTCGCTATTGATATGAGGTTTTTATAGTGTTATGATGTCATGTCATAGTATCGTGGGGACCAGGTTAGAGTTACTAGATAATTGGCTTGGGGCCACAGAGTCTACATTCCGTTATGTCAAAGGAGATTACTGATGTCTATGATAACATGATTGATGGACAGGATATACTGGCTTGGGGTAAGGAGTAATAGCATCAAAGAATGGGAGTGCCCATGATGATTACCAGATGTTCGTGGAGAGACTTGTAACAGAGTGTATATATAGAGAGAGTGGATCTTTGTTCTGGAGTTGGGAAATGATAGAGGCAAATCTCTGTTATTCTGTTATAACTAACCATGGTACATATTAAATATCTTATATGAACTCCTCATCAAAAGTGTCTAAGTACATCCTTACATTCGTAATCACTTGATATCCTAGAAACTCATCATAACAGCTATCTTAAGATCAATGCACTAACTCAAAGTTGATCTGGATAAGAGTGTCTGCTAAATGACCCTGTTCTGAAGGCTGGCAAAGCTGTTGCTTCTTCTCTATTGAGAATAAATCCTGGGAGGAGAGCAGACAGGACAGTGTGGAGAGAGGAGGAGACCTGGTGATCATAAACAGGAGAGAGGAACAGGTGAGAGAGAGTGAGAGGGAGAGAGAGAGAGAGAGAGAGAGAGAGAGAGAGAGAGAGAGAGAGAGAGAGAGAGAGAGAGAGAGAGAGAGAGAGAGAGAGAGAGAGAGAGAGAGAGAGAGAGAGAGGGCGAGAGAGAGACTGAACTCTCTCTCTCTCTTTGTCTCTAGTTGTTTACTGGTAGTGTCTAGTAGTTATTATGTTGATGGTTGGCTACAGTGCTGAATGGCTAAATGATGATTCCACCTAGTGGTTAAAGTGAGAAATGAACTTACCATAGAGGGGAAATAGTGGTATTACGGACTTGCCAACGGGCTCTTTCTCAATTCATCCTTCCTCCAATCCTCCTCCAATCCTTCCTCCTCTCCTCCTTCTCAAAACATATTGGAGAATATGTTCCAAGGGGAGGGACCTTGGACTTCATCCTCTAATAGGGTTGAGAAGGAGGAGAGGAGATAGGAGGAGAGGAGATGTGAGGAGAGGAGATGGGAGGAGAGGAGATGGGAGGAGAGGAGATGGGAGGAGAGCAGATGGGAGGAGAGTAATCTTGGAAAACGAATTGAGTTAGAGCCTTAGTGTCAGAGAGACATAGAAGAGGAAGAAGAACATTAAGAGAATGAGTAAGAGAGAAAGAATAAGACAAATAATAGTTGTGTTTAGATTTAGAGGAGAGGATGTAGACATACTGTACTCTGGAAAATGACTCTTCATTATTTTATTAGAAACATGTCATGTGATTTGATATGTACGACTATGGTTCAACTTTTTTTCATGATCAATTATTAGCATACATCTGTTTAATAATAATAAGTAAAACAAATGCCAAGTAAGGAAGTAATAAAGGAACAATTTCCTCTGAGGTCTATCAGCTTCCTGATTGAATGTGATTGGATCGTTAAAACAGTGTTAGACAGTTGGTCACAGAGAGCAAAAAAGGACACACTGAGTGTAAAAAAACATTAGGATATTGAGTTGCACTCCCCGCCCCCTTTTGCCCTCAGAACAGCCGCAATTCGTCAGGGCATGGACTCTACAAGGTGTCAAAAGCGTTCCACAGGGATGCTGGCCCATGTAGACTCCAATGCTTCCCACAGTTGTGTCAAGTTGGCTGGATGTCCTTTGAGTAGTGGACCATTCTTGATACACACAGTAAACTATTGAGTGTGAAAAACCCAGCAGCGTTGCAGTTCTTCACACAAACCGGTGCGCCTGGCACCTACTACCATACCCCGTTCAAAGGCACTTAAATATTTTGTCTTGCTCATTCACCCTCTGAATAGCACACATACACACTCCATGTCTCCATTTTCTCAAGGCTTATAAATCCTTCTTTAACCTGTCTCTTCCCCTTCATCTACACTGATTGAAGTGGATTTAGTTTAACAAGTGACATCAATATGAGATCATAGCTTTCACCTGGATTCACCTGATCAATCTATGTCATGGAAAGAGCAGGCGTTCTTAATGTGTTGTATACTCAGTGTCCAGTGAGACAGAGGGGAGCTGTTTTGCTCAGATGCTTTCGCAGGTAAGATTTATGTATCTTGCTGTCAATCAAATTATCAATATTTAGAGACCCCCCACAGTTTGACTTTGTTGCATTTAGGGAAGCTCATGTCTTACTCATGTCGCACTCTGCATGTAACCAAAGAATCTGCTTGGAATTAAAGAGTAACATCAAGAAATTGGACACACCTACTCATTCAAGGGTTTTTCTTTATTTATACTATTTCCTACATTGTAGAATAATAGCGAAGACATCAAAACTATGTAATAACACATATGGAATTGTATAGTAATCGAAAAAGTGTTAAACAAATCAAAAAATATGTTATATTTGAGATTCTTCCAAGTAGCCACCCTTTGCCTTGATGACAACTTTTCACACTCTTGGCAATCTTTCAACCAGCATCACCTGGAATGCTTTTCCAACAGTCTTGAAGGAGTTCCCATACATTGAGAACTTGTTGGCTGCTTTTCCTTCACTCTGCGATCCAACTCATCCCAAACCATCTCAATTGGGTTGAGGTTGGGTGATTGTGGAGGCCTGGTCATCTGATGCAGCACTCCATCACTCTCCTTTTCGGTTAAATAGCCCTTACACAGCCTGGAGGTGTGTTGGGTCATTGTCCTGTTGAAAAACAAATGATGGTCCCACTAAGCGCAAACCAGATAGGATGGCGTATCGCTGCAGAATGCTGTGGAAGCCATGCTGGTTAATTGTGCCTTGAATTCTAAATAAATCACCAACAGTGTCACCAGCAAAGCACCCCCACACCATCACACCTCCTCCTCCATGCTTAATGGTGGGAACCACACATGCGTAGATAATCCGTTCACCTACTCTGCATCTCACAAAATTACACGGCGGTTGGAACCAGAATTCTAAAATTTGGACTCATCAGACCAAAGGACATATTTCCACCGGTATAATGTCCATTGCTCGTGTTTCATGGCCCAAGCAAGTCTCTTCTTCTTATTGGTGTCCTTTAGCAGTGGTTTCTTTGCAGCAATTCGACCATGAAGGCCTGATTCACGCAGTCTCCTCTGAACAGTTGATGTTGAGATGTGTCTGTTACTTGAACTCTGTGTAGCATTTATTTGGGCTGCAATCTGAGGTGCAGTTACCTCTAATTTACTTATCCTCTGCAGCAGAGGTAACTCTGGGTCTTCCTTTCCTGTGGCGGACCAACTCGCTCTCTATCTTTCTCAGAGCAATCTTCTTGACCCTAACCAGTCAGGCTTCAAGATGGTTCACTCAACTGAGACTGCTATTCTCTTTGTCACAGAGGCTCTCTGCTCTGCCAAATCTGACTCTCTCTCCTCTGTTCTAATCCTCCCAGATCTGTCCGCTGCCTTCGACACTGTGGACCATCAGATCCTCCTCTCCACCCTCTCAGGGCTGGGCGTCAAAGGCTCAGCACACTCTTGGACATCGCCGACCAGGTGATGTGGAGAGGATCTGTGTCAGCTCCACATACTCTCACTACTGCTGTCTCCCAGGGCTCGGTTCTAGGCCCTCTCCTCCTCTCTATATATCAAGTCACTTGGCTCCGTCATATCCTCAGATGGTCTCTCCTATCACTGCTATGTGGATCACATTCAACTACTTTTCTCCTTCCCCCCTTCTGACACCCTGGTGCCTGGCAGATATCTCAGCTTGGAGGTCGGCCCACCACCTCAAACTCAACCTCAACAAGGCCTGCCTGCTCCAAGACCTCTCCATTATGGTTGACAACTCCACCGCATCTCCCTCTCAGAGTGCAAAGAATCTTGGCGTGACCCTGGACAACACCCTAACTTTCTTTGCAAACATCAAAGCATTGACTCGCTCCTGCAGGTTCATGCTCTACAACATCAGTAGGTTACGACCCTACCTCACACAGGAAGTGGTGCAGGTCCTAATCCAGGCACTTGTCATCTCCCGTCTGGACTACTGCAACTCGCTGTTGGCTGGGCTTCCTGCTTGTGCCATCACACCCCTACAACTTCTCCAAAGTGCTGCAGCCTGCCTGGTGTTCAACTTTCGCTCCTCCGCACACTCCACTGGCTTCCAGTCAAAGCTCGCATCCACTACAAGACCATGGTGCTTGCCTACGGAGTAGCAAGAGGAACTGCCCCTCCCTACCTTAAGGCTATACTCAAACCTTACACCCAAACCTGAGCACTGCGTTCTGCTACCTCTGGTCTCTTGGGCCTCCAATCCCTACCGGAGGGCAGCTCCCCGCTCAGCCCAGTCCAAGCTCTTCTCTGTTCTGGCACCCCAATGGTGGAACCAGCTTTCAAGGACGGCAGGGGCGGGGCCCCACCTCTTATGAGAATCAGCTGGTGATGCCTGTGGGCCAATCCGGGCGGGGCGTTTTGTGAAGTTGAAGCTAGTGGTAATATTTAGTCATTTGTTGAAATGTTTGTAACCCGTTGTTTGCTATTGCTGCACTAAGAATGAAATGACAGTAAATATTCCCCCCAACAATTGGTAGTTTCCAGTATCACTTTATTGGAGAATTCAACTTGTGGTATGTTATATTATATCTTAATCAGCGGCCCATTTAATGTTGTAACATTAGTTTGTCTAAATGTAGTACAGTGAAAGTTCAAATAAAAAGCATTAGACGTACTGTAGTCAAGCTCAGTGATTTTCTTTCTTTATTTTGCCAGAAGTTGCAGAAGGCATATAAGTGTTTTAAAGTCTCCTATGGAGTCTGATACACAGGCTAGTACAAACATCTTAATAATCACTATTTCAGGTAGTCAGGATGAGGTTTGTATGTAACATCCACCAATGAACAAATCAACGTAATACAATAAAAGCTTCAGACACTGAAAACACATTGTTTGGCTTTATTTACTTTAAGAAGGATAAGCAGCCTGGCTGTTTTATTTAAATCCTCTTTAGGGACAATTACTCAAGATCAACATAGATTTTTCTTAATTAATAATTGGCTTCTTAAAAATGTTGCAATTCAGGTTACTCTTGGGGGGTTTGATACTCTCTAGTTTGTACACAACATCGCACCAAAGGTTTTTATCATTTTTTTTCTTCAGCACGGCAGTAACTTTGAACACTTCATACGGTGGAATCAACACCTCCTTTTCACGATTCCCCATTTTGGGGTAGGACTTCAGATCAGCGCCAAAACATGTCTTTATCTCAAAGCAGGACTTCTCTCCAAAATGTGTCAAGTTCTTTAGGAAAGAGCTGGAGGCAAAGAAGCCGAATCTGATTATTTTGTTAACTTCACCTCCAAACTCCATGTTGGTTCTCCGGTATGTGGTGTGACAGGTCTTTTGGTTTAGTTTCAGGAGGCGAATGGCGTCAGTCAGCAAGAAATGCAGAGAGTGGAACTGGAAGGAGGTTGTGTACTCTGTTCTATTGGTCCGGACTGCTTGGTTGAACTCTGGGTACATCTTAGTTTGACCTCCTGTGTAAGCACAGATAGCCTTGATATGATCATGTGTTAGTTTGTCTTTAGAATTGTACCTGGACTTGTCCTTTTTGAATCTGTCCTTCACATTTTTTGCACACCCTGCTGCCTTTTTCCAGGATTCATTGAATATCCCTACATTTCTGTTTTCATTTGGAAGATATTCCTTCCGCACCTTGTTGTACATTTGTTCAGTGCAGCCGTTATACATGTCGTCAACAGAGTTAGGGACCATGTCTAAGGGTATGCTGGAATTCAGTTCAGGCTGATGGAGATTAACCTTCAGAGAATATGGGGGGAACAGCAACACGTGTAAAACAGAGGAATGGTTCTATATATTGAAATGCATTTAAATGCTCTCTCTCTCTCTCTCTCTCTCTCTCTCTCTCTCTCTCTCTCTCTCTCTCTCTCCAAATTCATAAATGTTGCCAAAGCAAAGTGATACACACAATTATGAAAACAACAGTGACAACAATAAAAGTAATAGCTATAATACTATTTATATATAAGAACTAAAACGAATACATATCTAATCAAAAAAAATTATACTGTAATACCTCTCTCTCTCTCTCTCTCTCTCTGTCTCTCTGTCTCTCTGTCTCTCTGTCTCAAAATTGTGTAATATCTTACCATCTTGGAGTCCACACCCAAAGTCCAAGCCTGGATGAAATACATCACAGTAAAGCTTAGGATCTTGTGTCTTGCCATGATGTCAAAATATGTTGGTCCAATGGCAACTTGTAATGGAGATGAATTGTCTTTTAAGATACAGAATCAGCATTGAAATGTTCAGCTTTCAGGGGGCCTTGTTATATCAGTGCTCTTGTGGTTATTTTCACAGTCCCTCCTCTCTTGCTGAGAACAGGCACCTACAGATACAAGTACCCCTCAAACCACAAACCCCTTAGCACAGTACACACACACACACACGCACACACACACACAGGTAGCCCTTTAGCACAGTACACACACACACACACACACACACACACACACACACACACACACACACACACACACACACACACACACACACACACACACACACATACCCACACAGGTAGCCTAGTGTTTAAGAGCGTTGGGCTGTAAACGAAAGGTTGCTGGTTTGACTCCTGAGCCGGTGAAGGTGGAAAATCTGCCGTTTCTCTGCTTGAGAAGTTAAACCCCAACAACCACTGCTCCCTGATGTTGATTAAGGTAGCCCCCTGCACCTCTCTGATTCAGAAGGGTTGGGTTAAATGTGGAACACACATTTTGGTTGAATGCATTCAGTTGTGAAACTGACTAGGTATCCCCCATTCCCTTCACATACACACACACATACAGTGTGGAGCCTAGTTGGGACAAAATCCTGCAGTACCTGATGCGCTCCAGAAATAGGGTTGATTACCTCTGGTCAAGTCTAAGCTTTGTCTGCCAATCATTCCTTTAGCTGGTTGAGGTAAACACTGCCCTCTTCTGCCCAGAATGCACCATGTCAAGACTGAAGGCCTCCAGGTACATTAGTGTGTGTGTTCGCTATTCTGTTGTCTCTCATGCCAATGTCCAGGTTATGATTTAGGCAGTATTGTAATACTACTGGTTATGGTTTTTTTTTTTTTGATATATTTTTTTTATTATTATTTTTTTTTTCCGGGGGGAATGGATCAGCTTAATATTGCAGATAGATTGTATCTTCTATCAATGTAATTGTCTGCATCACTTCCAATCCCCCATGTTTTATTTTATTTTTTATATATATATTCCCCTTTATTACTTGCCCAGGCCTCTACTTCCGGTCTATACTTACTATCTACACCTTATGGACAGAGTTAATTTTACAATAATTCTATATATATATATATATATATATATATATATATATATATATATATATATATATATATATATATATATATATATTTTTTTTCCTGAACTTCTTCTACTCTCAACCTCTCCGATCATTTTCATGATGTCCATCCGGTTTGCTTCTAACTGCCATATCTTTCTAACTGTGCTCTTTCCCAAAAGCTCCCAACATACAACCTATATACTTATTATGGACACAGTATGCTTACATTATTAGCTATTTTTGTTATTATTTGTTATTAGTCCCATCCTTCAACTCTATTCATTACCTCCCATCTATCTCTTAACACCATCCATATAGGATATCTATTTGCCATATATATTTCAACCGTACTGTGATGTTTTACAAAAGTTCTGAACCTTTCTATTCTCATTGCTTCTACAGATTGTGAATTAAAAATAAACATTTTTGCTAAAAGTATTATTATATTATTGATTGATTGACTATGACTTTTCAGATCACCCAGTAATACTATCTGCAAGGTTAGTTCCAGGTAAATATTGCAATCCTTTAGCCATTCCTGGACCTGTGTCCAAAAACAAGCTACAAATGGACAGAACCCCCTGCACCTCTCTGATTCAGAAGGGTTGGGTTAAATGTGGAACACACATTTTGGTTGAATGCATTCAGTTGTGAAACTGACTAGGTATCCCCCATTCCCTTCACATACACACACACATACAGTGTGGAGCCTAGTTGGGACAAAGTCTAAGCTTTGTCTGCCAATCATTCCTTTAGCTGGTTGAGGTAAACACTGCCCTCTTCTGCCCAGAATGCACCATGTCAAGACTGAAGGCCTCCAGGTACATTAGTGTGTGTGTTCGCTATTCTGTTGTCTCTCATGCCAATGTCCAGGTTATGATTTAGGCAGTATTCTAATACTACTGGTTATGGTTGTTACCTTTATTTTGTTATGACTGAGATGTGAGAGGACTGGTAGGTTGATAGTGTTCAATTCCTTTGTTATGACTGAGATGTGAGAGGACTGGTAGGTTGATAGTGTTCAATTCCTTTGTTATGACTAAGATGTGAGAGGACTGGTAGGTTGATAGTGTTCTATTCCTTTGTTATGACTAAGATGTGAGAGGACTGGTAGGTTGATAGAGTTTCATTCCTTTGTTATGACTAAGATGTGAGAGGACTGGTAGGTTGATAGAGTTTCATTCCTTTGTTATGACTAAGATGTGAGAGGACTGGTAGGTTGATAGAGTTTCATTCCTTTGTTATGACTAAGATGTGAGAGGACTGATAGGTTGATAGTTTCATTCCTTTGTTATGACTGAGATGTGAGAGGACTGGTAGGTTGATAGTTTCATTCCTTTGTTATGACTGAGATGTGAGCGGACTGGTAAGTTGAAGTTCCATCATATTGCGTTCAAATGGTGAGGTCTGTCAGATATGTGGTGGTTACAAATGATAGGAGACAAGGAAAGGATACAAGGAAAGGAAGGAAACAGATTGAGACTATGGCCATATTGTTTGGTAACATAGGGCCACTGACTGTGGAGTTTATGATGGAGTTCAGCCACTGTTTAGGTAGCACCTAATCTAACAGTTATATATGTTTATACAACGGCTGGGTATAATCCTGAATGCTGATTGGTTAAAAGCGCATTCCAGCCGGCGTCTATTCCACAAGTTACCACCGGCTAAATCTATGACGTTAAAATGACTCTTTACTCTGTTACGTCTGACTGCTCTATCCACTGTCTCATCAGCCCAGGCAGGGAAGTTATAAACTTAAGATATCTATGATCATTTCCATGTCTTAGAGATATTGTGTTTTATAGTAGTGTCAAAGCAACAGTTAGTGTCAAAGTAACATAGATAGACAGTAGACCGTTCTCTCCTCGTTGTGGTTGATAGACTTTGCAGTGCTGAGCTCTGAACTCACAGACACAGGAAACTACTAACCCTGCTCCTGCTCTCCCTCCCTCCCATCTCCCTCTGACCTCACAGACACAGGAAACTACTAACCCTTCTACTGCTCTCCCTCCCTCCCATCTCCTTCTGACCTCACAGACACAGGAAACTACTAACCCTGCTCCTGCTCTCCCTCCCTCCCTCCCTCTGACCTCACAGACACAGGAAACTACTAACCCTGCTACTGCTCTCCCTCCCTCCCATCTCCCTCTGACCTCACAGACACAGGAAACTACTAACCCTGCTACTGCTCTCCCTCCAATCTCACTCTGACAGCCACATCTTCTCTCTCTGGTTAGCCAGCCTACTTATTACTCTTTGGCCTCAAGTTTATTTCAAAGCCATGACTAAGTGTTACTTCTCTGTAAAACTATGTCTAATGATTCATTTGAAAGTTATCAGTAAAATAATGGTGAATATTAACACTATATTGATGGGGTGGAGGTTATCAGTAACATAATGGTGAATATTAACACTATATTGATGGGGTGGAGGGAATCAGTAACAAAATGGTGAATATTAACACTATATTGATGGGGTGGAGGGAATCAGTAACATAATGGTGAATATTAACACTATATTGATGGGGTGGAGGTTATCAGTAACATAATGGTGAATATTAACTCTATATTGATGGGGTGGAGGTTATCAATAACATAATGGTGAATATTAACACTATATTGATGGGGTGGAGGGAATCAGTAACATAATGGTGAATATAAACAAAGACAGTGTACATGCTAACAAATGTCAACAAATCACAAATTACAATTCGATTCAATGTCAGCAAATTACTATACAATATTAAGAAAAATAACCTTGATCTTAATCTGAGCAAGCAATGCGTGTTAAAAAGTATTTAACAGGATCATTACAACTGAAAGAAGGAACGTGACCTTTTTGTTTTGACAGATTACTTAATTGTACATTGGTGGGGGAATGATCAGTGATATACAGTAATTATCAACATAATATAGAGCGTTATGTAGCCTTTTCCTGATGTGCGGTTGAATGCAGAAAAGCTGCTTCTCATGTTTGATTTTGAACCATTTTGCAACTTGCAATTCAAGTCACTCTGAACTCCAGTGTTCACTAGTGTGTAGACAACTTCACACCACAAGTTATTCTCTTGTGACTTCGTCTGGATGTTGGTCACTGTAAATACCTCATAGGGAGGAATTAAGACTTCTCTCTCTCCAGTAAATACAGAGTAATATGATATGTCAGCTCCAAGACATGTGGAGATCTCAAAGCAGGACGTCGCTCCAAATGAATCTCTGCCTATTTCCTTAACTAGAGTGCTCGAGGTGAAGGTGCCAAAACGGATATTTTTGTTGACAACCTCCTGATCAAAATACACGTTGGTTCTACGGTAGGTGGTCCTACATGTTGTTTGACTTCGTTTGAGCATTTGAATGGCCTCAGTTAGATAGAAGTGCAGGGAATGGTACTGGAATGATGTTGTCCCATAATTAGATCTACCATCTCTAACTTGTCTGTTGAAGTCCAGGTAGATATTGGGCTTTTCATTTGTGTACACATATATAGCCATGGAATGTTATTTTTCCAGTTCATGGATAGATGGTTTGGCCTTTTGTCCTGCTTTGTTCCAGGCATTATTGAAGTCTGAATTTGTATTTTTCTCACGTGGGAGGTAGACTGTGTTCACCTCATTGTGCATCTCGTTACTGCAGCCGACGTATTGATCATCAATAGAGTTAGGGGCCATATCCTGTGGGAAAGGCTTCTGTAAAAGTAAATTTTAGTTTCAATACATTACTTCATAAGACTTGCCAGTTCTCTTTTTCTCCCCTTGAGAACAATGTCTGCTAACTCTTTTGTGCATTAGATTTGTGCAGTTGAATCAAATACAGCTACACTCTAACTAAACAGACTATCTTTTTTAAATTCCCATTCTCTATCGCTCACAACAAGCTTCCATTTCCACAGTCACAAGCGGCATTATGGCTGATTTAAAATGAAATCGTCCACCCTGTTACTTTTATTGTCACCTTTTATAGTAATTTTCCTTACTTTAACCTCTGGAGATGGGAAAACACATTGTTGTTTCTTTAAGTTAAACACGTGTTCTTTATGACAGAATGTTAAAATTTGGTGAAATAAATAGTTATTTTTCACTGAATTACCCAAAAGGACCTCTATTCATGGAACCACCCTTTTATGTATATTCTCTCATATCAGATATACTCAACAGACAGTACAGGAACAAAAAATAAGTTCAAATATTTTATCTGAGCCATTTTGAGCCTGCCTGTCTCAATAAACCAATAGAAATGTCCCATCTGGTACTTCAAGCAGACTCAAGAAAACACTCAAAGTATTTTAAATGATTTTTCAAGTATTTAAACTCATGTCTGATGTCAATATAGATGATCAAACTATGAAGCTTTACATATCAAATAATTAATTAAGAATGAAAACTATATGATGCAGTAAACAATATTCCACTATAGTTTGTGCCGACAATTCGGGAACCCCTAATCTTTAGGGGCAGACAATAATGACAGTTGCATATGGATAAAATAAAAATTATCTCACCCTTCCATAGTTAAGACCCAGGGTCAACGCCAATGCTTCCGGCACAAAAACAATAATAATTACCACTACCCACTTGTTCACCATATCTTAAGATGTGTGGTGAATGAGCCTAGTCAGTATAACCTGGTGACTCCTCCAGTCTCTCGTCGGAGCAATGGTAACACAGACAAGGAAGATGAAGAAGAAGAAACAGAAGGACAGAATGAGACCTCAACCACAGGAAGCAGCAAAATCGAGACAGAGACAGAGAGTGACGAGTGTGGGTAGACTGTATGCAGATTCCTCTATTGTTCAGCTTCAGGACTTGTGTTTTGCAGACTGTCTGCTAAGATCTAATATACCTGGTCAGAGATCTGACTTTACAAGCAGACATGACCACAAACCATGTTCCCACACTGAAGCACCAAGATAATATGTGAACAAAGTCATGCAGATCTTCATGTCTGCACACGTAAACATGCATGAGGATGTATACAGCTCTACCTTGGTTCACCACAGGGCCATTTCCAACTAAAAGTGATGACAAGCAGATATGACCACAAACCATGTTCCCACACTGAAGCACCAAGATAATATGTGAACAAAGTCATGCAGATCTTCATGTCTGCACACGTAAACACGCATGAGGATGTACACAGCTCTACCTTGGTTCACCACAGGGCCATTTCCAACTAAAAGTGATGCTGCTGAGAAAGACTTAACGTTCCACCTTTCTGTCTTTCTTACGTTCCCTTCAACCCCAAGTCAACCACTGCACCGTGTGGTCAGTCAGTTGTCATGGTCATTGTCTCTCAAGTTGTGTGACTGGTAATGACGTCACTGAGTTCCAGCCATTTCTTGATTAAGTTTTCTATTTTGTGGCAGAATCAAGTATCCTATTTTGAATAGAATAGAATAAAATAGAACATCTTAATTGTTAAAGTAGTTATAGTAGTGACAAAGCAACAGTTAGTGTCAAAGTAATCTGTGGATAGACAGTAGATGTTATGACAGTTCACTGCCACCCTATGGCGTCTGTTGTCTCTGCTAGTCAACAAGATGGCTGCTGAAAGCTTCCTTCATAACCAAGTCTGTCCTCATCTCTCATCCAACCCCAATCATCAGGTTGGCCACATTCCAGGCTGACTACATTGAAGTCGCCTTCCAGATCTCACAACTCCTGGACAGGTGTTTAACATATCAGTTAACCACATCGTATGATAGAGCAATATGATGCCCATTGGTTGTTGTGTGCAGCCTGACTGCAATATAGTTGGCCTGGAATGAGACCACTCTCTCCTCATTGTAGTTGACAGATTGAGCTGTACTGAGTTCTGACCTTAAAGACACAGGAAACTACTAAACATGCTCCTGCTCTCCCTCCCTCCCTCCCTCCCTCCCTCCCTCCCTCCCTCCCTCCCTCCCTCCCTCCCTCCCTCTGACAGCCACATCTTCTCTCTCTGGTTAGCCAGCCTACTTGTTACTATTTGGCCTCAAGTTTATTTCAAAGCCATGACTAAGTGTTACTTCTCTGTAAAACTATGTGTATTGTTTTCTAATTATTGTTTTGTTTGAAATTATAGTTTTTCACCATTTTCTCCCAAGTTGCTAGTTACGACCTTGTCTCATCACTGCAACTCCTCAATTGGTTCGGGAGAGGCAAAGGTCGAGACATGCATCCCCCGAAACATGACCCGCCTAGCCACTTACTTCTTAACACACTGCTTGCTTAACCCGGAAGTCAACCTCACCAATGTGTCGGAGGAAACACCATTCGACTGACATCCGAAGTCAGGTTGCAGGGCCCGACCCGCCACAAGGAGTCGCTAGAGTGTGATGAGCCAGGGAAAGCCCCCTCCGGATCAAACCCCAGGCTGCGGTGGCGCCTCAGCACTGTGATGCCACAGACCGCTGCAGTACTCGAGACTCCTCTAATTATTTATTTGAAAGTCAACAATATGTTTTTCTGTATTTGCTACCTGCATGTAAATAGAATGACAATGTCGATCACATTAGCCATATAGCTAACTAGGTGAGGTAGTTGCTAGAGGCTGGTTCAGCTAATGAAGTGAAGTTGTGAAGTTGCTTTTAATGAGATGGAATATTATCCTCTGTAGGTTTATACCAGATTTACACATAGTGGATCAAGAGGACATGAGATGTCATTATAATGCTTAATGCTTTTCTTTATTGGTTTCAATTCAAGCTCCATTTCAACAAATCACAAATTACGATTCTATTCAATGTCAACAAATTGCAATACAATATCAAGAAATATAACCTTGATCTGAATCTGAGCAAGCAATGTGGGTTAAACAGTTTTTAACAGGATCATTACAACTGAAAAAAGGAATGTGACCTTTTTGTTTTTACAGATGACTTAAATGTACATTAGTGGGGTAATGATCAGTGATATACAGTAATTATCAACATAATATAGAGCGTTATGTAGCATTTTCCTGATGCGCGGTTGAATGCAGAAAAGCTGCTTCTCATGTTTGGTTTTGCTCCATTTTGCAACTTGCAATTCAAGTCAGTCTGAACTCCAGTGTTCACTAGTGTGTAGACGACTTCCCAACATAGTTTATTCTCTTGTGACTTCGTCTGGATGTTGGTCACTGTGAATACCTCATAGGGAGGAATTAAGACTTCTCTCTCTCCAGTAAATACAGAGTAATATGATATGTCAGCTCCAAGACATGTGGAGATCTCAAAGCAGGACGTCGCTCCAAATGAATCTCTGCCTATTTCCTTAACTAAAGTGCTCGAGGTGAAGGTGCCAAAACTGATCTTTTTGTTGACAACCTCCTGATCAAAATAAACGTTGGTTCTAAGGTAGGTGGTCCTACATGTTGTTTGACTTCGTTTGAGCATTTGAATGGCCTCAGTTAGATAGAAGTGGAGGGAATGGTACTGGAATGATGTTGTCCCATAATTAGATCTACCATCTCTAACTTGTCTGTTGAAGTCCAGGTAGATATTGAGCTTTTCATTTGTGTACACATATATAGCCATGGAATGTTCTTTTTTCAGTTCATGGATAGATGGTTTGGCCTTTTGTACTGCTTTGTTCAGGGCATTATTGAAGTCTGAATTTGTATTTTTCTCACGTGGGAGGTAGACTGTGTTCACCTCATTGTGCATGTAGTTAGATAGCCTGGCAGGTAGGAGTGTTGGGACAGTAACTGAAAGGTAGCTGGGTCAAATCCCTGAGCTGACAACGTAAAAGTATGTCGTTCTGAATGCAAGGCAGAATGCCCCATTTGTCCTGAGTTTTTGGTATGACTTAACCGGGGATCGAACTCCCAACCTTGCAGTCGCAGGGCGAGCACTCTAATCACAAGGCCACTGACTTGTTTTTAGGTGTAATAGCCATTCAATAGAGCTTGTGTCAGAAAGCTCACATTCCACACTCAACGGTTTGCATTACTCCACCACCTTATAAGGCAGGGGTCAGCAACCCTGTTCCTGGAGTGCCGCAGTGTTTTGTCCCAACTAGGCTCCACACCAGACCAACTGAGCTAAGTGATCAGTTCAGTGATTGCCTAAGTTCAACACACCTGGTCTTCCAGGTTGGTTAAATCAAAAACATCATGTGTCTATTGAACTCCAGGACCAGGGTTGCCTGCCTCTTTTATAAGGTATCTCTACAGAGATAAACAGTCCCATTAACAGACATACACTTCATGACCCCAAACTCTTCCACTGCACTGTGTGGTCACTGGTCAGTCATGATTACGGACACTCAGGTTGTAACAAAGTTATGGATGACCACTGGTTGCTATTTGGCAAATGTCCAGGAAAAGGTGTGTTTAGTTTAAACAGAACCACATTTCTGAATATGTTTGTGGCTCTTTGAGGATGTGTGACCATCATCTTCTTCATTCAGTTACAATGATCTTAGAGGTGAATTTACCAGAACTGGAGCCCGATATAGTTTTGTAGAAGACTTCAGGTTTCCTGTCTGCAGACTGTCTGAAAAGATCTACTGATACTTGGTCAGAGAGCTGGCTCTATAGGTTAATAACAGATTTACAGTGTATAAAGATGACATGAGATGTAATCATTCTCAATGCTTTTCTTTATTGCTTTCAACAAAAGCTGCAGGGCAAATTTATAGGGTCCTTTATTTCAATTTTTTATAACAATGACAATGTCAAGAAAGAAAAACATACATTTACAAGCAAAGCAAGATTTTCTTAACAGGATCATTACAACTAAGATATGGAAAGTGGTTTAGATTCCTCATCATTGTAGTAATTGCATCATTGTTTCTGGATGGAATGATTAGTGATATACAGTAGTTATCAACACAATAAAGAGCATTATGTAGCCTGTATCTGATGCTCTGATTAATGTATCAAAGCTGCTTCTCAGGTTTGGATCTGCTCCATTGTAAACCCATCTGCAGTTCATGTTGCTCTTAGATATTCCAGTGCTCTTCAGTGTATAAATGACATCACTGTCACGATCGTCGAAGGAGGAGGACCAAGGCGCAGCGTGGAATGCGAACATATTTATTAATTGATGATCAAACGAACAATACAACAAAACGAAAACGTGACGTCCCTGGTTACATTCACAACCAACACGGAACAAGAAACCACACCAAATGAATGCCTAACGGCTACTTAAGTATGGCTCCCAATCAGAGACAACGAGCTACAGCCGTCTCTGATTGGGAGCCACCCTGGCCAACATAGAAATACAACAACTAGAACAAACACAAATGAAAACTCACACCCTGGCTCAACATACTAGAGTCCCCAGAGCCAGGGCGTGACAGTACCCCCCCCTAAAGGCGCGGACTCCGACCGCGCCAACCAAATACCACAGGGGAGGGACCGGGTGGGCACTCCGCCTTGGCGGCGGATCCGGCTCCGGGCATGATCCCCACTCCCTCTCTAACCCCCCAAAGTACCCCTGGTCCGGTCTGGCCCTGCTGACCGGAGCTGGACTGCACACTGGTGGAGCGGATTGCTCTAGCTCCGGCGTGAAGCATTTGACCCGTGCCGAACCAGGCACCGGTGGCACAGGCACGGGCTGTGCCGGACTGACGACGCACACCACTGGCTTGGTGTGGGGAGCAGGAACGGGCCGAGCCGGGCTGACGAAACGCACCCCTGACTTGGTGCGGGGAGCAGGAACGCGCTGGACCGGGCTGACGAAGCGCACCACTGACTTGGTGCGGGGAGCAGGAACGGGCCGAGCTGGGCTGACGAAACGCACCATTGGCTTGGTGCGGGGAGCAGGAACAGGCCGGGCCGGGCTGGCGACGCGCACCATTGGCTTGGTGCGGGGAGCAGGAACAGGCCGGACCGGGCTGACGACGCGCACCATTGGCTTGGTGCGGGGAGCAGGGACGGGCCGAACCGGGCTGGCGACGCACACCACAGGCTCGGTGCGAGGGACAGGAACAGGCCGGACCGTACTGGGGACACACACCACTGGCCCTACGCGGGGATCAGGAACGGGCCGGACCGGACTGGTAACACACCCCAGTACCTCTCGCCGTGCCTCTACACTTTCCTCCCCTTTTGTGACCAGTGGCCACCGTAACCTGGCGGCCTCCTCTACTAACCGCTCCATCCCCTGCTGCCCCGTCGTCCACGGCGTGAGCCCCCCGCTAAAAAATTCTGGGCGTCTCTCCTACCCGTGGACCAGGTCTCCATGGTTCTCGCCCAACTCTCGCTCTTCTGCTTCCAAGTCCTCTCTGGCGTTGGCTCCTGGACACGCTGCTTGGTCCAGTTATGGTGGTCTCGTCTGTCCGTTCGTCGAAGGAGGAGGACCAAGGCGCAGCGTGGAATGCGAACATATTTATTAATTGATGATCACACGAACAATACAACAAAACGAAAACGTGACGTCCCTGGTTACATTCACAACCAACACGGAACAAGAAACCACACCAAATGAATGCCTAACGGCTACTTAAGTATGGCTCCCAATCAGAGACAACGAGCTACAGCCGTCTCTGATTGGGAGCCACCCTGGCCAACATAGAAATACAACAACTAGAACAAACACAAATGAAAACTCACACCCTGGCTCAACAT
The DNA here is from genome assembly GCF_020615455.1 of Coregonus clupeaformis. NCBI lineage: Eukaryota > Metazoa > Chordata > Actinopteri > Salmoniformes > Salmonidae > Coregonus > Coregonus clupeaformis. Next base: position 103,255 of record NW_025534190.1, on the reverse strand, counting down.
ACTAGAGTCCCCAGAGCCAGGGCGTGACAATCACACCACATGTTTGTCTGGACATCAGTGACTCTAAAGACCTCATAGGACGGGATTAAAACCTCACTCTCATTGATATAGGCAGAGTAATATGTCAGGTTAGCACCAACACCTATGTTGATCTCAAAGCAGGACGTGTTGCAAAAATATGTATTGACTTATTTAAAGAACTGGAGGCAAAGAATCCGAAATGGATCTCTTTGTTTAGAACATTCCGATCAAAATACACCTTGGTTCTACGGTAGGTGGTCCTACATGTTGTTTGACTTTGTTTGAGAATCTGAACAGCGTCAGTTAGATAGAAGTGCAGGGAATGGTACTGGAGTGATGTTCCATACCCATATCTTCCTTCTCTAACTGCTTTGTTGAGGTTAGGGTTTGTTATATGTATACAAATACAGTTGAAGTCGGAAGTTAACATACACTTAGGTTGGAGTCATTAAAACTCGTTTTTCAACCACGCCACAAATTTCTTGTAGAATAATAGTGAAGACATCAAAACTATGAAATAACTCGTATGGAATCATGTAGTAACCAAAAAAGTGTTAAACAAATCAACGTATGTTTTATATTTGAGATTCTTCAAATAGCCACCCTTTGCCTTGATGACAGATTTGCACAGTCTTGGCATTCTCTCAACCAGCTTCATGAGGTAGTCACCTGGAATGCATTTCAATTAACAGGTGTGCCTTGCTAAAAGTTAATCTGTGGAATTTCTTTCCATCTTTGATTTTTGGTTCCAACCGCCGTGTCTTTGTGAGATGCAGACTAGGTGAACGGATTATCTCAGCATGTGTGGTTCCCACCGTGAAGCATGAAGGAGGAGGTGTGATGGTGTGGGGGTGCTTTGCTGGTGATACTGTCGGTGATTTATTTATAATATAATAATATAATATGCCATTTAGCAGACGCTTTTATCCAAAGCGACTTACAGTCGTGCGTGCATACATATTTTTGTGTATGGGTCCCGGGGATCGAACCCACTACCTTGGCGTTACAAGCGCCGTGCTCTACCAGCTGAGCTACAGAGGACCACTATTTAGAATTCACTTAACCAGCATGGCTACCACAGCATTCTGCAGCGAGAGGCCATCCCTTCTTGTTTGCGCTTAGTGGGACTATCATTTGTTTTTAAACAGGACAATGACCCAACACACCTCCAGGCTGTGTAAGGGCTATTTGACGAAGAAGGAGAGTGATGGAGTGCTGCATCAGATAACCTGGCCTCCACAATTACCCGACCTCAACCCAATTGAGATGGTTTGGGATGAGTTGGACTGCAGAGTGAAGGAAAAGCAGCCAACAAGTGCTCAAAATATGTTGGAACTCCTTCAAGACTGTAGGAAAAGCATTCCAGGTGAAGCTGGTTGAGAAAATGCCAAGAGTGTGCAAAGTTGTCATCAAGTCAAAGGGTGGCTACAAAGAAGAATCTGAAATCTAAAATATATTTTGATTTGTTTAACACTTTTTTGGTTACTACATGATTCCATATGTGTTAATTCATAGTTTTGATGTCTTCACTATTATTCTACAATGTAGAACATAGTAAAAATAAGAAAAACCCTGGAATGAGTAGGTGTGTGCAAATGTTTGTCCAGTACTGTACATACAAACAAACGCACACACACACACACACACACACACACACACACACACACACACACACACACACACACACACACACACGCACACACACACACACACACACATACAAACGCACACACACACACACACACACACACACACACACACACACACTGCATGCAGTAAACACCAAGTGACTTCTGAGAGTTGTTTGTTCACACTTCTTTCATACTGATCTATGTGAGAACATGACTAACATCATCAACACCACTGCTGATCATCATCATCCTTCCCCTCTAATCAGGGACTGATTCAGGCCTTGAATACTAAAAGCCAAAATACCACTTGAATCAATCAATCACCCAGAATAAAGGAAAGCAGCACTACAGTGAAGCTTGAGGCCCCCAGTCCAGGGTTTCCCAACCCTCTCCTCAGGGACCACCAGACGTTTCACATTTTAGTTTTAGCCCTAATCTGACACACCTGACTCAGTCTACTAACCATCAACCCCTTGACTAATTGATGCAGGTGTTCCTGTCTGGTGGTCCCTGAGGAGAGGGTTGTCTGGTGGTCCCTGAGGAGAGGGTTGTCTGGTGGTCCCTGAGGAGAGGGTTGTCTGGTGGTCCCTGAGGAGAGGGTTGTCTGGTGGTCCCTGAGGAGAGGGTTGTCTGGTGGTCCCTGAGGAGAGGGACCACCAGACATGCCCTATAGGCACTCGTTCCTGGAGCGCCGCAGGAACTTCTTGTTTTAAATTTAACCGACCTGGAAGACCAGGTGTGTTGAATTTAGGCAATCACTGAACTGATCCCTACTGTGTGAGACTGGATTTGAATAACCCTAGTCTAAGCTTTCTCTGTCAATCATTACTTTAGCTGGTTAATTGAAATGCTGCCCTCTACTGGTAAATGTGAAGAATGCTCCATGTCACTGCAGCCTGCCTAGACCAAAGCATCTGTCAATCATCTTCAACCCTCTACTTCAAAAAACAGATAAAGCAACACCTCAAGGCACAATGCCTCTCCCCTATTTGACCTAGATAGTTTGTGTGTATGTATTGATATGTAGGCTACGTGTGCCTTAAACATTTTTTATGTAGTTCTGTCCATGAGCTGTTCTTGTCTATTAATGTTCTGTATTATGTCATGTTTCATGTTTTGTGTGGACCCCAGGAAGAGCAGCTGCTGCTATAGCAACAGCTAATGGGGATCCTAATAAAATACCAAATACCAAATAAAACGTTTGTTTCACCAGAATCCAACTCCTAAATAAGTGTGAGACAGTCATATGAATATGAAAACCCCTTTATCAGATCAATTAAAAAAAGGTCAATATGTAAAATCTATCCTTGATTGTTGTGCTATTTGATGTTTTTTGTCAACCTGCCTCATAGACAAACCCCATAGACCGTGTCCGACATCGGTCTTACCCACTACTTACTAAAACTACTGAGTTCTGATCATACAACATACTATTTAGAATGTAGTCTCCCAAGCCAACCGGATCTCTCACATTAATGTTTCACTACATGGTGACCTGTCTGGTTATTACAAGGCTATTTAGAATGTCCAGTCTAGTTCAAATGGATGCAGTACGCCACAAATACTAACATACTAGGCTCACCCACACTGAGAATACATCTTCTAATCTTGGTACAGTGTCTCCACTTATCTTATTGTCAGCTGATTATCAACTGGGTCTGAAGTGACAATTCTCTTCCTCAATAGCATGCAGTGACATCATGGCATTTAAAGCATACTCAATATTAGAAATGTCACATACTATAAAACGTTGTCTTTTCGCATATCCATCAGCCTACTTGTTAGTTTGGGTAGTCGGACACGGCCAGTGTGTTTTTTCTTATGGTAGATCAACATACCAGACAGTACCCTACATATAGTCGTTTCTCTCTTTTAACCTTTGGCCTAAAGTGTTCTTACACGTTATCAACGTGTGTCGGTTATGCTTCATTGAGTCTCTCAAACCAGTTTTGCCAGTTGAACAATGTACTTAACAAAACCGACAGAATATCACTCGCATGAAAACGTGTTTAGGATTGATGCTGTAGCTGTATCATTCATCTTTGTTTTGTCTCTCCCACTCAACTTCATGCTGTTCTCTCCTGGTTGTGATTGGTTGATTGAGCAGTATGGAGCTCAGGGGCTGATCTAGGATCCCCTGTCCATGTAATCTTATTCATTATGATCTAAAAGGCGAAACTGATCCTAAATCAGCACTCTTACTCTGAGAGGCTTATGGCCCCTTACTTCACAGACAAAGGAAACGACTAACCCTTCTCAGTGCTCTCTCACCCAACTCTCTCTCTCAGCCTGAGAGCCCTCGCAGTTTTATTTTATTTTCACTCTTGGTATTCTTACAACCCATTAAGAACTGACCTTGAGTCAGTATGTCTGGTATAATTCATTTCAGATTAGACTTGACAGGACACCGTGCAATCCTGTCAAGACTTGCATAGTGTGAAAGGTAATAAAGCTGTAGGATTTTGTAAACCATGTAATGTGAAGCAAGCTTTAAAGCCATTACTAACTTGTCATTTCTTTGTACAGCCATTATGCATGAGAGTCAAGCACATAAGGACATTTGAAGGATTTTTGAAAATGGTGTAATGTGAAAGAAGCTTTATTATGTCAGCCACAATGTCACTCAAATTTGTATGTGATGATAGTGGCTGGTTCTCTTTGGTTTCATCTCGGCAGTGGATTCACCTCCACTCAAAATCAATTTGCAATTCAGATCACTGTCTCCTCCTTTGCTCTTTAGTGTGCAGACAACTTTACACAACAGGTTATTCACTGGTGACTTTGTCTGGATTTTGGTGACTTCAAAAATCTCATATGGTGGAATTAAAAATGATTTCTCTTCAGGAAAGGCTGAGTAAGAAGTTAGCTCAGCGCCAAAGCAAGTGTGGGTCTCAAAGCAAGACACATTCCCAAAGTTGGTTAAGTCGGATCTCAAAGAGCTTGCGGCGAAGGTGCCGAAACGGATCTCGTGGTTGAGAACACTCAGATCAAACTTCTTGTTGGTTCTGTGAAAGGCTTCCTTACATGCCCCTTGTCTTTCTCTAAGAATCTGAATGGCATCAGTCAGGTAGAAATGCAGTGCATGGTACTTGAATGATGTCACGTATGCAGAATTGCCCTCTTGAACTGCTTTGTTAAAGTCCAGGTAGATCGATTTGGAATTCAATCTGGGTAGATTTTTTGCGTACAAATAGATAGCAGTGGAATGCTCTGTTTTCAAAAGGTCTCCATGTGGTATAGCATGTGGTTTTGCTATGTTCCAGGATGTGTTGAATTGAGGATTAGTGTTTAACTCATTGTAGAGGTACATTATTTCAACCTCCATTAACATTAGACCTCTGCAACCATCATATTTGTCATCAACAGAAGAACGGACCATGTCTAGAGGTAGAATCTCTTGCATCCCTCCATCTTGAATCCCTCCATTCTGAGTTTCTCCATCCTGTAACGGTGAATTTTTTTTGAAACGTTTCCATTGATTAGACTTATGGCAACCTGTTCTACAGTTTGGAAACACTGATCTACTGTAGGGGCAAACATTGACAATTGAATATGTAATATATTTTTGTTTTATTTATTTGATTAAAATGTTAAATATCTCACCTTTGATTTGGGAATGCCGAAGATCAAAGCAAAGATTACCATCAAAACAAGCAGAAACATAACAGAAAAGGTGATTGTCTTCTTTGTGTGTAGGTCATGTGATTTCCATCTAATGACGTGAAAGAAGGAAGTAGAAGGGGACAGTTAATTTCAACAAGAAACCAGTGCTGTGTTCGAATACCCATACTAACATACTGTATACTACATACTTAATGAGTATATACTACATACTATTAGTTCATTTTTGTATATTGTAAACGAACGGTATCCTTACAGCTGAGTGTACTAGAACTTCGCCTGTCTACCGGAAGTTGATGCTGTTGCTGTGCAAGTTCTTGCTAGCTTGTTAGCATAACAAATGACTAGCTAGACATCTTACGACTTCATTAACAATGTTCATTGAGAACGCACGACTATTCCACTTAGCTAAGCTAAGAATGACGTGAATAATAAAGTCAATAGACGTTGGGAAGTTAGTTAGATAGCATATAGTTAATATACTGGCAAGTTCGATGTATTAGTAGCCAACCAACGTAAGGTAGCTAGCTAACATACCAGTACATACAATCAACTGCTGTAATGATATGCTATGCGGTTCGTAAGGCTAGCGTACCTAAGAAATTGTCACCCAACATAACATGTAACGTCATTTATTTCAAAAGGCATTACATTATTACATTGCTCAACATTTTCTTAACATTTGTCGTAATAAGTTAAAGCAATGAATTTCTATCCACTCTCGTCAGACTTCAGCTGCATATTTTCTGCTATTTTCTTAAAATCTGAAAATGCTGTGAAGCCACGCCCATTCTCTGAAGAATTGCATTATCGGCCCCAAAACTTACGGAAATAGTGTCCACTGCTTGTTTACTTTGTATTTTGGCGAATGTAGTACGACATCAGGGAACCTTTGGCATACTAAATATATTCATACTATGACGAATAGGCATACTACATACTCCATTTACGTCACAAATAGTATGGTTAGTGCGGTTAGTATGAGTATTCGAACACAGCTCAGGTCTTACTGTGCCTGTTCCAAAGATATTGATATTAAGAGGTAGAATTGGAAGAACTTGAAATTAAATTAAATGTAAATGTGACATTTGTAATATCTGCCATCAAATGTATTTGTTCTCGCTAGTTAGTCACTTTTACTTATCACTCATAAGCCAGTGTTATACTCTGTGAGAGGGCAAAGTTACTACTATTATCATTCTTTAATCATTACTTTTCAGTGTCTTTTGCACGTGAAATAATCTGTAGAAAACTGGGTACAGGCATTATGTACATATATTACATTCTTACCTGTTACTTCAGTTCTGGTCACTCAATGTTACGGTATCCTTTTTTTTGAGGCCATGTTATGAGCAAAACCTCTTAATCCTCTTCTTTTGTGTTTTCTGTTGTTATGTCAATTCGCATAACAGGTTTTGTTTTTATGGATCCACCCATGTATGACACATCACTGGTGTTTCTGGTCCTTGGTGACTTTAGCCCTGAGTACACCTTGCAATACAGTTCTAGCACATGTAAAAGGGGAAACACTGATGTGTCACATGGGGTAAAAACCTGAAGCATCCGGTGGGGGTTTCCACTCACTACCAAATATGGTGATGAGAGGAAGCCCAGTGGCCAGCAGTGGGAGAAGATGGAGCGAGATGAAACTGGGCCAACATTCTGCTCATTTCTTAATACATGAAACATTTGATCTCAATACAGTTTTCTGTTCCCAAAACTAGAATCTGTTACGAACAGAATGCACTAAATGATGTATTCTTGACCATTTGAGAAAGTTCCTAAAAATGGCATTATTTAGAAGGAGTGCAAGGTCAAATTAAAGTTGTTACACATGCACACTTCAGAGAGGAGATAGATGAGTTGGGTTAGTTATCTGTGTTCTAATAGAGTCTAGGTAGATAGGTTTGGGTTGGTTATCTGTGTTCTAATACAGTCTAGGTAGATGGGTTTGGGTTGGTTATCTGTGTTCTAATACAGTCTAGGTAGATAGGTTTGGGTTGGTTATCTGTGTTCTAATACAGTCTAGGTAGATGGGTTTGGGTTGGTTATCTGTGTTCTAATACAGTCTAGGTAGATAGGTTTGGGTTAGTTATCTGTGTTCTAATACAGTCTAGGTAGATAGGTTTGGGTTAGTTATCTGTGTTCTAATACAGTCTAGGTAGATGGGTTTGGGTTGGTTATCTGTGTTCTAATACAGTCTAGGTAGATAGGTTTGGGTTAGTTATCTGTGTTCTAATACAGTCTAGGTAGATGGGTTTGGGTTGGTTATCTGTGTTCTAATACAGTCTAGGTAGATGGGTTTGGGTTAGTTATCTGTGTTCTAATACAGTCTAGGTAGATGGGTTTGGGTTAGTTATCTGTGTTCTAATACAGTCTAGGTAGATAGGTTTGGGTTGGTTATCTGTGTTCTAATACAGTCTAGGTAGATGGGTTTGGGTTAGTTATCTGTGTTCTAATACAGTCTAGGTAGATAGGTTTGGGTTAGTTATCTGTGTTCAAATACAGTCTAGGTAGATGGGTTTGGGTTAGTTATCTGTGTTCTAATACAGTCTAGGTAGATAGGTTTGGGTTGGTTATCTGTGCACATACAGTAGTGTTCCCTTCAAACCACAAACACTAAAGCCCAAGGCACAAACACACAAGGACACACTAGAATATAATAGAACATCTTCATTGTCCAATTAAATATTTCATAAAATGTTATAAATTTGATCAAATGTGGAATGATACCAGTCATCAGTCAATCATCAGGATGACTTCTGACTACTGTTGATCTCTTTCCCACTAACAGGTATTTTTTGTGATATTTTCCCCCTCAGAACCCACAGTAAAGTTCGAGGCCCTCTTGAAGGTGCGACACAGTCATCATCAGGCTGAGTTTGATGCAAACCACAACACAAACAACCTGACAAAGATAAATGTCATTCAGTTTCCCAGATGTAACTATGCAGGTGTCATCATTACTGTATAAGATATTCATTGTCATTTCCATGTCTTAGAGATATTGTGTTTAATATTTGTGTCAAATCAACAGTTAATATTTAGTTTAGTCAGTAGGTTTTTATGACAGTTCACTGCCACCCTATGGCCTCTGTTGTCTCTGCTAGCCAACATGATGGCTGCTGAAAGCTTCTTGGTAACTGAGTCACTCCCCCATCTCTCTTCCAACCTCACTCATGAGGTTGGCCACGTTCCAGGCTGACTACATTGAAGTTGCCTGCCAGATGTCACATCTCTTCGATAGATGTTTAACATATCAGCTAACCAAATCATATGCTATAGCAATCTGATGCCCAACAGCACAGTCGATGACTTGGCCAGCAGCCATGTCTTAATGGCTGCAGCCTGTCTTCAAAATAGTCGGCCTGGAACGAGACCGTTCATCCTCGGTGTGGTTGATAAATTGAGCAGTATTGAGCTCTGACCTCATAGACACAGGAAACTAGTAACTCTTCTACTGCTCTCCCTCCCTCCCATCTCCCTCTGACCTCACAGATACAGGAAACTATTAACCCTGCTCCTGCTCTCCCTCCCTTCCATCTCCCACTGACAGTATCCTCTTCTCTTATCACTCTGGTTACTATTTAACTCTTTGGCCTCAAGTTCATTTCAAAGCCATAACTAAGTTTAATTTCTTTGTACAACTATGTTGAATAATGGTAAAGATTGACCATGTTAGCCACAATCTCACTCAGATGTGACGATTGAAGCTTCAGGTTTCATTTGTCAAGATCTTTGAATCTTTCCTTAAATCTAAATCTCTTTGTAGTCCATTCTAATTGCAACCTGAGAACAAACTCATATTCTTCAAGTGAGATGAAATTCATCTCTGTATAATTGATGTACAGGTAGTGGATATATAGGACATGGGATGTAATAATGGTCAATGTTTTTATTTATTCAACATAAGCTGGAGAGCACATGCTAAAAATATCATCAAATGACAAATTAATTAATTACATTCAATTTCAATCTATTACCATACTGTGACACTCTGGCTCCGGGACTGTGTTGTTTGAGCCAGGGTGTATTCATTTGGGTGTGTTGGGTATAGGGTGTGTTCATTTGTTGTGTTTGGTTTTGGTTTTGTTTCCGTGTTTGGTCAGTGACTCCCAATCGGAGGTAACGAGTGTCAGCTGTCGGCTCGTTATCTCTGATTGGGAGCCATATTTATACTGTGTGTTTTCACCTTGTGGTTGTGGGTTTTTGTTCCGTTTCGGTCAGTGTACCGTGGACTTCATGTGAGTCGTCTTTTGTTTTGTATTACGTGCTTTACTCAATTAAAGTCATGTTTCTTGGACACGCTGCGCCTTGGTCTTACTTAGACGACATAGACGACCGTGACAGAAAAACCCACCATAAAAGGACCAAGCAGCGTGTCAAGCGGCAACAGGACCTACCTACACAGGATTTATGGACGCCTATCAAGGATTCATGGACTTGGGAGGAGATACTGGATGGAAAGGGTCCTTGGGCACAACCGGGAGAATATCGCCGCCCTCGTGAAGAGCTGGAGGCAGCTAAAGCCGAGAGGAGGTGGTATGAGGAGGCAGCACGGAGTCGAGGCTGGAAGCCCGTGGGTACTACCCAAAAATTTCTTGGGGGGGGGCTAAAAGGGAGTGTGGCGAAGTCAGGTAGGAGACCTGCGCCTACTCCCTGGACTGACCGTGGAGAGCGAGAGTACGGGCAGACACCGTGTTACGCAGTAGAGCGCATGGTGTCTCCTGTACGCAGGCATAGCCCGGTTCGGTACATTCCAGCTCCACGTATCGGCCGGGCTAGATTGAGCATTGAGCCGGATGTCATGAAGCCGGCCCAACGCATCAGGCCACCAGTGCGTCTCCTCGGGCCGGCTTACATGGCACCAGCCTTACGCATGGTGTCCCCGGTTCGCCTACATAGCCCGGTGCGGGTTATTCCTCCTTCCCGTACTGGTCGGGCGACGGGGAGTATACAACCAGGTAAGGTTGGGCAGGCTCAGTGCTCAAGGGAGCCAGTACGCCTGCACGGTCCGGTATTTCCGGCGCCACCTCCCCGCTCCAGTCCAGTACCACCAGTGCCTACACCACGCACCAAGCCTCCTGTGTGTCCCCAGAGTCCTGTGCTTCCTGTTGCTGCTCCCCGCACTAGCCCTGAGATGCGTGTCCTCAGCCCGGGACCACCAGTTCCGGCACCACGCACTAGGCCTTCTGTGCGTCCCCAGGGTCCAGCATGCCCTGTTCCTTCTCCCCGCACTAGCCCTGAGATGCGTGTCCTCAGCCCGGGACCACCAGTTCCGGCACCACGCACCAGGCCTATAGTGCGTCTCGGCCGGCCAGAGTCTGCCGTCTGCCCAACGGCGCCTGAACTGCCCGTCTGCCCAACGGCGCCTGAACTGCCCGTCTGCCAAACGGCGCCTGAACTGCCCGTCTGCCCAACGGCGCTTGAACTGCCCGTCTGCCCAACGGCGCCTGAACTGCCTGTCTGCCCAACGCCGTCTGAACTGTCCGTCTGCCAAGCGCTGCATAAGCCGCCCGTCTGCCATGAGCCTTCAGAGCCGTCCGCCAGACCGGAGCCGCTAGAGCCTTCCGCCAGACAGGATCAGCCAGAGCCTTCCGCCGAACAGGATCAGCCAGAGCCTTCCGCCAGACAGGATCAGCCAGAGCCTTCCGCCAGACAGGATCAGCCAGAGCCTTCCGCCAGACAGGATCAGCCAGAGCCTTTCGCCAGACAGGATCAGCCAGAGCCTTCCGCCAGACAGGATCAGCCAGAGCCTTCAGCCAGCCATGAGCAGCCAGATCCGTCGGCCAGCCATGAGCAGCCAGATCCGTCGGCCAGCCATGAGCAGCCAGATCCGTCGGGCAGCCATGAGCAGCCAGATCCGTCAGCCAGCCATGAGCAGCCAGATCCGTCAGCCAGCCATGAGCAGCCAGATCCTTCAGCCAGCCATGAGCCGTCCAGCCAGGATCCGCCAGAGCCGTCCCAGCCAGGATCCGCCAGAGCCAGCCAGCCAGGATCCGCCATTGAGTCCGGTGCTGTCCCTTAGCCCGGTGCTGCCCCTTATCCTGGTGCTGCCCCTTAGTCCGGTACTGCCCCTTAGTCCGGTGCTGCCCCTTAGTCCGGTGCTGCCCGTTAGTCCGGTGCCGCCCCTTAATTCTGTGGGGTTTAGTTGGGGGGTGGTCATATGGAGGAGGCTAGGGAAGCGGGTGGTGACTAAGGTGGGGTGGGGACCACGACCAGGGCCAGAACCGCCACCGTGGACAGACGCCCACCCAGACCCTCCCCTAGACTGTATGCTGGTGCGCCCGGAGTGCGCACCTTTAGGGGGGGGTACTGTGACACTCTGGCTCCGGGACTGTGTTGTTTGAGCCAGGGTGTATTCATTTGGGTGTGTTGGGTATAGGGTGTGTTCATTTGTTGTGTTTGGTTTTGGTTTTGTTTCCGTGTTTGGTCAGTGACTCCCAATCGGAGGTAACGAGTGTCAGCTGTCGGCTCGTTATCTCTGATTGGGAGCCATATTTATACTGTGTGTTTTCACCTTGTGGTTGTGGGTTTTTGTTCCGTTTCGGTCAGTGTACCGTGGACTTCATGTGAGTCGTCTTTTGTTTTGTATTACGTGCTTTACTCAATTAAAGTCATGTTTCTTGGACACGCTGCGCCTTGGTCTTACTTAGACGACATAGACGACCGTGACAGAAAAACCCACCATAAAAGGACCAAGCAGCGTGTCAAGCGGCAGCAGGACCTACCTACACAGGATTTATGGACGCCTATCAAGGATTCATGGACTTGGGAGGAGATACTGGATGGAAAGGGTCCTTGGGCACAACCGGGAGAATATCGCCGCCCTCGTGAAGAGCTGGAGGCAGCTAAAGCCGAGAGGAGGTGGTATGAGGAGGCAGCACGGAGTCGAGGCTGGAAGCCCGTGGGTACTACCCAAAAATTTCTTGGGGGGGGGCTAAAAGGGAGTGTGGCGAAGTCAGGTAGGAGACCTGCGCCTACTCCCTGGACTGACCGTGGAGAGCGAGAGTACGGGCAGACACCGTGTTACGCAGTAGAGCGCATGGTGTCTCCTGTACGCAGGCATAGCCCGGTTCGGTACATTCCAGCTCCACGTATCGGCCGGGCTAGATTGAGCATTGAGCCGGATGTCATGAAGCCGGCCCAACGCATCAGGCCACCAGTGCGTCTCCTCGGGCCGGCTTACATGGCACCAGCCTTACGCATGGTGTCCCCGGTTCGCCTACATAGCCCGGTGCGGGTTATTCCTCCTTCCCGTACTGGTCGGGCGACGGGGAGTATACAACCAGGTAAGGTTGGGCAGGCTCAGTGCTCAAGGGAGCCAGTACGCCTGCACGGTCCGGTATTTCCGGCGCCACCTCCCCGCTCCAGTCCAGTACCACCAGTGCCTACACCACGCACCAAGCCTCCTGTGTGTCCCCAGAGTCCTGTGCTTCCTGTTGCTGCTCCCCGCACTAGCCCTGAGATGCGTGTCCTCAGCCCGGGACCACCAGTTCCGGCACCACGCACTAGGCCTTCTGTGCGTCCCCAGGGTCCAGCATGCCCTGTTCCTTCTCCCCGCACTAGCCCTGAGATGCGTGTCCTCAGCCCGGGACCACCAGTTCCGGCACCACGCACCAGGCCTATAGTGCGTCTCGGCCGGCCAGAGTCTGCCGTCTGCCCAACGGCGCCTGAACTGCCCGTCTGCCCAACGGCGCCTGAACTGCCCGTCTGCCAAACGGCGCCTGAACTGCCCGTCTGCCCAACGGCGCTTGAACTGCCCGTCTGCCCAACGGCGCCTGAACTGCCTGTCTGCCCAACGCCGTCTGAACTGTCCGTCTGCCAAGCGCAGCATAAGCCGCCCGTCTGCCATGAGCCTTCAGAGCCGTCCGCCAGACCGGAGCCGCTAGAGCCTTCCGCCAGACAGGATCAGCCAGAGCCTTCCGCCAGACAGGATCAGCCAGAGCCTTCCGCCAGACAGGATCAGCCAGAGCCTTCCGCCAGACAGGATCAGCCAGAGCCTTCCGCCAGACAGGATCAGCCAGAGCCTTTCGCCAGACAGGATCAGCCAGAGCCTTCCGCCAGACAGGATCAGCCAGAGCCTTCAGCCAGCCATGAGCAGCCAGATCCGTCGGCCAGCCATGAGCAGCCAGATCCGTCGGCCAGCCATGAGCAGCCAGATCCGTCGGCCAGCCATGAGCAGCCAGATCCGTCAGCCAGCCATGAGCAGCCAGATCCGTCAGCCAGCCATGAGCAGCCAGATCCGTCGGCCAGCCATGAGCAGCCAGATCCGTCGGCCAGCCACGAGCAGCCAGATCCGTCGGGCAGCCATGAGCAGCCAGATCCGTCAGCCAGCCATGAGCAGCCAGATCCGTCAGCCAGCCATGAGCAGCCAGATCCTTCAGCCAGCCATGAGCCGTCCAGCCAGGATCCGCCAGAGCCGTCCAGCCAGGATCCGCCAGAGCCAGCCAGCCAGGATCCGCCATTGAGTCCGGTGCTGTCCCTTAGCCCGGTGCTGCCCCTTATCCTGGTGCTGCCCCTTAGTCCGGTACTGCCCCTTAGTCCGGTGCTGCCCCTTAGTCCGGTGCTGCCCGTTAGTCCGGTGCCGCCCCTTAATTCTGTGGGGTTTAGTTGGGGGGTGGTCATATGGAGGAGGCTAGGGAAGCGGGTGGTGACTAAGGTGGGGTGGGGACCACGACCAGGGCCAGAACCGCCACCGTGGACAGACGCCCACCCAGACCCTCCCCTAGACTGTATGCTGGTGCGCCCGGAGTGCGCACCTTTAGGGGGGGGTACTGTGACACTCTGGCTCCGGGACTGTGTTGTTTGAGCCAGGGTGTATTCATTTGGGTGTGTTGGGTATAGGGTGTGTTCATTTGTTGTGTTTGGTTTTGGTTTTGTTTCCGTGTTTGGTCAGTGACTCCCAATCGGAGGTAACGAGTGTCAGCTGTCGGCTCGTTATCTCTGATTGGGAGCCATATTTATACTGTGTGTTTTCACCTTGTGGTTGTGGGTTTTTGTTCCGTTTCGGTCAGTGTACCGTGGACTTCATGTGAGTCGTCTTTTGTTTTGTATTACGTGCTTTACTCAATTAAAGTCATGTTTCTTGGACACGCTGCGCCTTGGTCTTACTTAGACGACATAGACGACCGTGACAGAAAAACCCACCATAAAAGGACCAAGCAGCGTGTCAAGCGGCAACAGGACCTACCTACACAGGATTTATGGACGCCTATCAAGGATTCATGGACTTGGGAGGAGATACTGGATGGAAAGGGTCCTTGGGCACAACCGGGAGAATATCGCCGCCCTCGTGAAGAGCTGGAGGCAGCTAAAGCCGAGAGGAGGTGGTATGAGGAGGCAGCACGGAGTCGAGGCTGGAAGCCCGTGGGTACTACCCAAAAATTTCTTGGGGGGGGGCTAAAAGGGAGTGTGGCGAAGTCAGGTAGGAGACCTGCGCCTACTCCCTGGACTGACCGTGGAGAGCGAGAGTACGGGCAGACACCGTGTTACGCAGTAGAGCGCATGGTGTCTCCTGTACGCAGGCATAGCCCGGTTCGGTACATTCCAGCTCCACGTATCGGCCGGGCTAGATTGAGCATTGAGCCGGATGTCATGAAGCCAGCCCAACGCATCAGGCCACCAGTGCGTCTCCTCGGGCCGGCTTACATGGCACCAGCCTTACGCATGGTGTCCCCGGTTCGCCTACATAGCCCGGTGCGGGTTATTCCTCCTTCCCGTACTGGTCGGGCGACGGGAGTATACAACCAGGTAAGGTTGGGCAGGCTCAGTGCTCAAGGGAGCCAGTACGCCTGCACGGTCCGGTATTTCCGGCGCCACCTCCCGCTCCAGTCCAGTACCACCAGTGCCTACACCACGCACCAAGCCTCCTGTGTGTCCCCAGAGTCCTGTGCTTCCTGTTGCTGCTCCCCGCACTAGCCCTGAGATGCGTGTCCTCAGCCCGGGACCACCAGTTCCGGCACCACGCACTAGGCCTTCTGTGCGTCCCCAGGGTCCAGCATGCCCTGTTCCTTCTCCCCGCACTAGCCCTGAGATGCGTGTCCTCAGCCCGGGACCACCAGTTCCGGCACCACGCACCAGGCCTATAGTGCGTCTCGGCCGGCCAGAGTCTGCCGTCTGCCCAACGGCGCCTGAACTGCCCGTCTGCCCAACGGCGCCTGAACTGCCCGTCTGCCCAACGGCGCCTGAACTGCCCGTCTGCCCAACGGCGCTTGAACTGCCCGTCTGCCCAACGGCGCCTGAACTGCCTGTCTGCCCAACGCCGTCTGAACTGTCCGTCTGCCAAGCGCTGCATAAGCCGCCCGTCTGCCATGAGCCTTCAGAGCCGTCCGCCAGACCGGAGCCGCTAGAGCCTTCCGCCAGACAGGATCAGCCAGAGCCTTCCGCCAGACAGGATCAGCCAGAGCCTTCCGCCAGACAGGATCAGCCAGAGCCTTCCGCCAGACAGGATCAGCCAGAGCCTTCCGCCAGACAGGATCAGCCAGAGCCTTTCGCCAGACAGGATCAGCCAGAGCCTTCCGCCAGACAGGATCAGCCAGAGCCTTCAGCCAGCCATGAGCAGCCAGATCCGTCGGCCAGCCATGAGCAGCCAGATCCGTCGGCCAGCCATGAGCAGCCAGATCCGTCGGCCAGCCATGAGCAGCCAGATCCGTCAGCCAGCCATGAGCAGCCAGATCCGTCAGCCAGCCATGAGCAGCCAGATCCGTCGGCCAGCCATGAGCAGCCAGATCCGTCGGCCAGCCATGAGCAGCCAGATCCGTCGGGCAGCCATGAGCAGCCAGATCCGTCAGCCAGCCATGAGCAGCCAGATCCGTCAGCCAGCCATGAGCAGCCAGATCCTTCAGCCAGCCATGAGCCGTCCAGCCAGGATCCGCCAGAGCCGTCCAGCCAGGATCCGCCAGAGCCAGCCAGCCAGGATCCGCCATTGAGTCCGGTGCTGTCCCTTAGCCCGGTGCTGCCCCTTATCCTGGTGCTGCCCCTTAGTCCGGTACTGCCCCTTAGTCCGGTGCTGCCCCTTAGTCCGGTGCTGCCCGTTAGTCCGGTGCCGCCCCCTTAATTCTGTGGGGTTTAGTTGGGGGGTGGTCATATGGAGGAGGCTAGGGAAGCGGGTGGTGACTAAGGTGGGGTGGGGACCACGACCAGGGCCAGAACCGCCACCGTGGACAGACGCCCACCCAGACCCTCCCCTAGACTGTATGCTGGTGCGCCCGGAGTGCGCACCTTTAGGGGGGGGTACTGTGACACTCTGGCTCCGGGACTGTGTTGTTTGAGCCAGGGTGTATTCATTTGGGTGTGTTGGGTATAGGGTGTGTTCATTTGTTGTGTTTGGTTTTGGTTTTGTTTCCGTGTTTGGTCAGTGACTCCCAATCGGAGGTAACGAGTGTCAGCTGTCGGCTCGTTATCTCTGATTGGGAGCCATATTTATACTGTGTGTTTTCACCTTGTGGTTGTGGGTTTTTGTTCCGTTTCGGTCAGTGTACCGTGGACTTCATGTGAGTCGTCTTTTGTTTTGTATTACGTGCTTTACTCAATTAAAGTCATGTTTCTTGGACACGCTGCGCCTTGGTCTTACTTAGACGACATAGACGACCGTGACACATACATTATATTATTTCCAAAAATCTTAATCTGAGAAAGTAATGCTTGTTTAACCATTTAACAGGATCGTTACACCTGAGAGCTGAGAAAGATACATTTGTTTCAGATTACTTCTCCTTGTACATTGGTGGGAGGAATGATCAGTAATATACAGAACATAATTAAACAGCATTATGAAGCCTGTACCGGCTGTTCTGCTGATTGTGATTAAAATAAAAATGAACTGCTTTTCTGATTTATTTTGGCACCAATTTGCAGTTCAGCTCTTACGAACTCTATTGCTCGCTAGTGTGTAGACGACTTCACAACATAGTTTATTCTCTGGAGACTTCGTCTGGATGTTGGTCACTGTGAATACCTCATAGGGAGGAATTAAGACTTCTCTCTCTCCAGTAAATACAGAGTAATATGATATGTCAGCTCCAAGACATGTGGAGATCTCAAAGCAGGACGTCGCTCCAAATGAATCTCTGCCTATTCCCCTGCCTAGAGTGCTCAAGGTGAAGGTGCCGAAATCGATTTCTTTGATGACAATGTTCTGATCAAATTACACTTTGGTTCTATGATAGGTGGTAATAGTGCTTTTTTGAGGTTGGTTCGGTTTCAGTTAGATTATTATAAAATAATAACTGATTTCGGTTTTGATTATTTTTTAAACATTAAATACACTATGCGTTATAAGGGTTGAATTCTGTAAAACACAGAATAAAACAATTACTGCTTATCACTTATTAACCATCATTTATTCACATTTCTTTAATAAAATATTTCAGTTGTTGTGTATGTTACATTTATTTTATTAGATGACTTTATTCTTTCATTCCAAACAATCATCTCATCTCTACAGAGCTGCTGCCTATGCTGTCTGACAAAATCACTATTTTAGTTTTGTAAATATATGAACACTATTGCGACTATGAACATAGTTAATAGCTTTATGTAGCAGTAGCCTGTATCTATTGCTTTACAATTCAGGTCACTCTTCCATTTTCCAGTGCTCTTTAGAGTGTAGACGACTTTACACCACAGGTTATTCACTGCTGACTTCGTCTGGATGTTGGTGACTTTGAATACCTCATAGGGAGGAATCAAAACTTCCCCCTCGTTTGCACAGGCAGAGTAATATGTCAGGTTAACACCAAAACATGTGTTGATCTCAAAGCAGGACGTGTTTCCAAAATCGTATAAGGTCTTATGTATAGAACTTGAGACAAAATAACCAAAGCGCATTTCTTTGTTGACAACATCCTGATCAAAAGTTACATTGGTTCTAAGGTAGGTGGTCCAACATGATGTTTGACTTTGTTTGAGAATCTGAATGGCGTCAGTTAGATATAAGTGGAGGGAATGGTACTGGAATGATGTTCCATACCCATATCTGCCTTCTCTAACTGCTTCGTTGAAGTTCAGGTAGATGGATTCGGATGGAGGTTGGGGTTTGTTATTTGTGTACAAATACATAGCGATGGAATGCACTTTTTGCAGAGCATCTTTTGGAGTGGAGGCATGTTTCTCTGCAATGTCCCAGGCTCTTCTGAAGTTAGTGGTGGTGTTCCTCTCATATGGGAGGAAGTAGCTCTCCACTCTCTTAAAGGCTTCGTCTCTGCAGACATCGTATTTGTCGTCAACAGAATCAGCTGCCATGTCCAGTGGGAAAATCTCCTTCTGTAACAGTACCATTCTTTAGGGACATTCTCCTTACAGACCTATCAGGTCCTTGCTTGGGTGATAAAATGTCTACCGATCCCTTATTGGCCGCAGTTTGTGAGGCCAAATGTGAGGAAAACAATAGTAGACTTGTGTGTTTGTTGGTTTATGTCAATGTGCAAAATGAAAGTACAAAATAATAGCACCGCCCAAGTCCCAAAGCAGGACGACAAAAATATGATAGACATTTGTTTTTTCTGCATAGCTCAGGGCGTTGTCAAAACAACATGAAGCCTATTCACAGGAATTGCCCATAACATTTAAGGACACTCTTTTCTTGTCAGAAAAAACAGTCGTGGGACACTATTTTTTTAAATTATGTCTCTGTGAAAGGAGAACTTGTTCAACTTATCTCTGTAAAAGGAGTCCTTGTTCAACTTAAAAATATAAATGAACCCTGCTGGTGTTAAATGTAAAGTTGTATGAACTTATACTTTATAATGTAACAAATATGTTATTGCCTTGTTTTGTTAACTCAACTTGATTTCCTGATTTGCCATAATTTATTATAAGCAGGGTAAATCAACTAAACTAGGTAAATGAAATATTAGGTTTGAGGTTGTATTTTTCTTAGGGTACCTGTGTCACCAGTCCAAAGTGAAGACAGAGAATCAAAACCAAGACAGAGATGTAGTTTTTCTTCTTCTCAGTGCTCTTCACATCTAAAGATGAGAACACAACCAGTCAAAGGATGAATAAACATTTCCATTGTGCCTTTACATACAAATACGTTGCAGCTACATACAAAACGGTTGTCATTGCTAAATAAATATCTCACCATCAATTAAGGAATATCCACCACCCATGTTGCAGAAGTTGTTGACCTCAAATCTACAGCATGTTCAAAGTATATAATCAAATAAAGTTAACTCTTATTTCAACAACCCAAGTGATACAACAACAACAAGTGATACCTGTTCCTAAGACTGGAATAATATGTCACATCCTGTCAAATGGAGAAGCACTCACCTGCACTCTGTACTAGTAACTATTGATGCAAGGAGCTCTTCAATCAAACTCTTCTTACATTTACATTTTACATTTTAGTCATTTAGCAGACGCTCTTATCCAGAGCGACTTACAGGAGCAATTAGGGTTAAGTGCCTTGCTCAAGGGCACATTTACGTCATTTAGCAGACGCTCTTATCCAGAGTGACTCACCAATTGGTGCGTTCACCCTATAGCCAGTGGGATAACCACTTTACACATTTTTTTTTGGGGGGGGGTAGAAGGATTACTTTATCCTATCCCAGGTATTCCTTAAAGAGGTGGGGTTTCAAATGCCTCCGGAAGGTGGTGAGTGACTCCGCTGTCCTGGCGTCGTGAGGGAGCTTGTTCCACCATTGGGGTGCCAGAGCAGCGAACAGTTTTGACTGGGCTGAGCGGGAACTATGCTTCCGCAGAGGAAGGTGAGCCAGCAGGCCAGAGGTGGATGAACGCAATGCCCTCGTTTGGGTGTAGGGACTGATCAGAGCCCGAAGGTACAGAGGTGCCGTTCCCCTCACTGCTCCATAGGCAAGCACCATGGTCTTGTAGCGGATGCGAGCTTCAACTGGAAGCCAGTGGAGTGTGCGGAGGAGGGGGGTGACGTGAGAGAACTTGGGAAGGTTGAACACCAGACGGGCTGCGGGCTGCGGCATTCTTACAGTGTATCAGTTCTCTCTGTCATCCCAATCATGCCTTTCTTTTTATAGCTGTGATAATGACGATCCATCCCACACAGTGACGTTGAGGTCTCGACTGAAAGAGAACCTTAAAGTTACTTTCTCTTTCAATTTGGATAAATCTTTACCTTCACGTTCTTCATTACAATGTAATATCTTTATAGTGATAGTGAGGTATATCAAATCAAATCAAATCCAAAAATTGTATTTGCCACATGCGCCGAATACAACAGATGTAGACATTACAGTGAAATTCTTACTTACAAGCCCTTAACCACCAATGCAGTTTTTTAAGAAAATAGTGTGTAAAGTGTTAAGTAAAACATAGATAAGTAACTACAGCTGTATCTGTAGTTAGTACTACATTCACCCAGGTCTCTGTCACCAACACTACAGCTATAACTGTAGTTAGTACTACGTCCACCCAGGTCTCTGTCACCAACACTACAGCTCTACCTGTAGCTAGTATTACATCCACCTTTGACTCTGTCCCTGAATCTAAGGTTTCTGTGTGATGCTTTCTCTCCTATGGAATAGAGTAGAGCTATAGAGTTGTATAATAGTTCATGTAGGTAGATGTCATGTGGAACAGTGGAATCAGTGCAAAGACAGTTGTGTTATTAGACGTAACCAGTATGTATATGTTGTGTTGTACTAAAAGACAGTGTGGAAATATGAACTTGTTGTCATAAAACATGTGAAGGGTTTGATTCTTCTTTCTAGTCTCTTAAATCTGTCAAACTGAAGCTATTGAGATATTGTCACAACTTCTGAGTAACTCTTCACAGTCAGCATAGATAAAGAAACACCCCTACTATATACAGTTGAAGTCAGAAGTTTACATACACCTTAGCCAAATACATTTGAACTCAGTTATTATCAATTCCTGACATTTAATCCAAGTAAATATTCCCTGTCTTAGGTCAGTTAGGATCACCACATTATTTTAAGAATGTGAAATGTCAGAATAATAGTAGAGAGAATGATTTATTTCAGCTTTTATTTCCTTCACCATATTCCCATTGGGTCAGAAGTTTACATTCACTCAATTAGTATTTGGTAGCATGGCCTTTAAATTGTTTAACAAACTTTCGGGTAGCCTTCCACAAGCTTCCCACAATAAGTTGGGTGAATTTTGGCCCATTCCTCCTGACAGAGCTGGTGTAACTGAGTCAGGTTTGTAGGCCTCCTTGCTCACACACGCTTTATCAGTTCTGCCCACACATTTTCTATAGGATTCAGGTCAGGGCTTTGTGATGGCCACTCCAATACCTTGACTTTGTTGTTCTTAAGCCATTTTACCACAACTTTGGAAGTATGCTTGGGGTCAATGTCCATTATCGAAGACCCATTTGCGACCAAGCTTTAACTTCCTGACTGATGTCTTGAGATGTTGCTTCAATATATCCACATACTTTTCCTTCCTCATAATGCCATCTATTTTGTGAAGTGCACCAGTCCCTCCTGCAACAAAGCACCCTCACAGCATGATGCTGCCACCCCCGTGCTTCACGGTTGGGATGGTGTTCTTTGGCTTGCAAGCACTCCCTTTTTCCTCCAAACATAACGATGGTCATTATGGCCAAACAGTTCTATTTTTGTTTCATCAGACCAGAGGACATTTCTCCAAAAAGTACGATCTTTGTCCCCATGTGCAGTTGCAAACCGTAGTCTGGCTTTTTTATGGCGGTTTTGGAGCAGTGGCGTCTTCCTTGCTGAGCGGCCTTTCAGGTTATGTCGATATAGGACTCGTTTTACTGTGGATATAGATACTTTTGTACCTGTTTCCTCCAGCATCTTCACAAGGTCATTTGCTGTTGTTCTGGGATTGATTTGCACTTTTCTCACCAAAGTACGTTCATCTCTATGAGACAGAACGCGTCTCCTTCCTGAGCGGTATGAACATGGTACCTTCAGGCGTTTGTAAATTACTCCCAAGGATGAGCCAGACTTGTGGAGGTCTACACGTTTTTTTTCTGAGGTCTTGGCTGATTTCTTTTGATTTTCCCATGATGTTAAGCAAAGAGGCACTGAGTTTGAAGGTAGGCCTTGAAATACATCCACAGGTACACCTCCAATTGACTCAAATGATGTCAATTAGCCTATCAGAAGCTTCTAAAGCCATGACATCATTTTCTGAATTTTTCCAAGCTGTTTAAAGGCACACTCAACTTAGTGTATGTAAACTTCTGACCCACTGGAATTGTGATTCAGTGAATTATACGTGAAATAATCTGTCTACAAACAATTGTTGGAAAAATGACTTGTGTCATGCACAAAGTAGATGTCCTAACCGACTTGTCAAAACTATAGTTTGTTAACAAGAAATGTGTGGAGTGGTTGAAAACTAGTTTTAATGACTCCACCTAAGTGTATGTAAACTTCCGACTTCAACTGTATATACAGCCCAAATATTACTACTGGTACACAGGAAGCTACAAACAGGAAATAGGTAGGACTTTTATGAATAAGATACTACAAACAATAGCTGTGTGTAATAGTGTGTATTCGTGTGTGTACGTGCAAGCATGTGTAGTTTACAGATTTATTCAATTGTTTAAGCACAATTTTGGAAACACTACACACAATTAGCACAACTCTACACCAAAGTAGCACAACACTTCAGATCATTTGCAAAATGGAACACTTTTGTCAAAACTATACACGACTTCATAAAAACAGTATTTTGTTACCATACGAAACACACACATTTCACATGACTTCAATATTTTTGAACCAGTTACACACTGCTGTTACTAACCTAAAACACTTTTAGCAAGTCTAATTCTCAGTGATTAGAGTACTGTAAATGAAGTACACAGAGAAAGTGCAACTATACAAACACTACACAAGACCAATGCTGCAGACTGAGGAAAATATCATTTATATCTCTCCATATACCCAAATCAGTCAACATGTCAACATGGAGAATCACAACAAAACATGTCCCAGTTTTCATGCTACTACAGTAGTGTGCATAACACTGTTAGCTCAGCAAACAACAGACAAACGTAAAATACTGTATCCAGTACAGGTTACAATTCCAGTAAATAACAACAACAACAAACATAAAAAATTATCTGAAAAAAACTGACAATATTGTACAAAAAATACTACAGTAAACATACTATACATTATCTCTTCGCCTAGCTGGATCTGGCCAGAGAATTTCATCAACATCACAAGCAATATCCTCATTAGCAAGACAACGTGGGAAGAACCATCTTGAATGTCGAATTCATCCTTGCACAGCTGCGGCGTGGACTTGTTCACAGGCATCCTCCATGGCCTGAATGAGGGGTACCTGAGCCTGGGGCTGGAGATTGTCGTGTATGAAGATTATGACTATTCTAGAGGAATCGGAGAGAATGTTTATTTTAGTTCAAAAGTAGCCAGTTGTAGGGTGACGCCCCAGGGGAGACGGGTGATTGGACAGCAGAGGGAGCCACCCATATTTTTACATTGTTTATAACTATATGCTGGAGGAAAAAGAGGTTAGAGCAGCAATTACTATTCGAGGACACTGCTCTCCGGGTGTCATGACACCTGTAACTCATGCTGAAAGCTTGTGATATGAATAAACTAATGATCAAAGGTTCAGTATGAGCGGACTCCTTTGTTTGACAGCAATGAGCACCAGCATTCGACGCGATACGACAAGATCGTAAACCTTCCACCGCCATGCAGAGAAAAACTCTTCGATAGGGTTTATAAATGGAGAGTATGGTGGAAGGTATAGTACTGTCAACTGTGGATGTTGTTGAAACCAGTTCTGGACCAAAGCAGTGGAATGACACATTGTCCCAGATGACAGTGTATTGCATCTGGTGCATTTCATTACCTGCTGTTACGATGTGGTGCAATCGGTCCAAAAATGTGAGAATGTGAGGTGTGTTGTAAGGGCCCATTTTGGCATGACGGAGGAGAACCCCATGCTGTGAAATGGCAGCGCAAAGGGTGATGTTACCCCCACGTTGCCCTGGGACATTGATTATAGCCCTGTGGCCAATGATATTTCTGCCTCTCCTTCTTGCTTTTGTGAGGTTGAACCCTGCCTCATCAATATATATGAATTCATGCAGGATTTCCTCAGCATCCATCTGCAAAACTCTCTGAAATACAGTGAAAGACAAGATTGTGTAGCTCAGGATAGGTCTAGTATACAGTCAATGTAAAAAAAGTCATGTGTGCAGTATGCAACATCACAGTGCTAAAGTGAACAATACAAACCTCCACATACTCATGCCGCAGCCGTTTGACCCTCTCTGAATTCCGCTCAAAAGGCACTCGATAAAGTTGTTTCATTTTAACCTGATGTCTTTTCAGGATGCGTGCCAGTGTTGACTGAGAGACCTGATGGACATTTTTGAAAATGGCATGGTCACCGATAATGTTGGCTTGTAGTTCTCTGAGCCTGATAGCATTATTGGCCAAAACCATTTTTATTATCTCTCTCTCTTGTCCTTGTCGTTCCCGACCCTCAATCCTATGTAGAGAATAATACATGTAACTTACTGTACAATGTCACAGGAAGGGGTATCACAAGTGCTGATATGGTTTATACAATAAGCGGCTGATTACTGTAACTGTAGACAGATCTTCTTTTACCTGTTTTCCTGTCGAAATGTCCTTATGACAGATGACACTGTATATCTGCTAAGATTTGGCTGAACTCTCAGTCCAGCCTCCCTCAGCGTCAATCCGTGGTTCACAACATGGTCCACTAGTGTTGCACGAATGTCATTTGATAAGTTTGGTCCTCTTCTTCTTTGTGCACGTTCTCCTCCTGCTTCAGGTCTTCCTCGACCTCTGGCTCGGCCTCTGCCTCTTCCTCTACCTCCTTCTCCTCCTCTGTGTACTCCTCCTCTCACCCTCACTCTTCTTCTGACTCCTTCCATTTTGGTTGAAGGCAGGTGAACCTACCTGCTGCATTTTTATAGTGCTTAAACCTGATTGGTGTGTCTACAATTTAGCAATCGTGTTTGTGCACCTGATGGCTGTGTTTAACAGATTGGCTCATAGGTGTGGTAATTAAACAGTCAGTGCTTTGGAATTGCAAGGATGTGACATCATGATATAGTTCTGTGTCTGATGTATACATGTGTGTTTAGTGTTTTGCAAATCACTGTGTGTAATGTTTTGCAAATAGTGTGAAGCTGACAATGTGCTTACAGTTGTGCAAATCTAGCTTTGTGTTTTGCTCCTTGAGTGTAAGGTTTTGCTAATTGTGGGAAAAGTTTAATTTTAATGTGTAAGCAATCGAAAAAAACTGTAACGTCACCATGACAACATACTGTAAGACATACAGTAGCCTACAGTGCACACAACTTCCTCTCTCTCTCTCTCTCTCTCTCTCTCTCTCTCTCTCTCTCTCTCTCTCTCTCTCTCTCTCTCTCTCTCTCTCTCTCTATGATCACCAGGTCTGCTCCTCTCTCCAGACAACGCTGTCTGCTATCCTCCCAGGTTTTTTTCTCAGTAGAGCAGAAGTAGAAATTGGAGTCAAAGTATCTCCATTAAGAGTCAGTTAGAAAGGTAATCATACAGTATAAATAACCATAGGACTCAGTGAGAAAGGTAATCATACAGTAGATATTACCATTAGGAGTCAGTTAGAAAGGTAATCATACAGTAGATATTACCATTAGGAGTCAGTTAGAAAGGTTATCATACAGTAGATATTACCATTAGGAGCCAGTTAGAAAGGTAATCATACAGTAGATATTACCATTAGGAGTCAGTTAGAAAGGTTATCATACAGTAGATATTACCATTAGGAGCCAGTTAGAAAGGTAATCATACAGCAGATATTACCATTAGGAGCCAGTTAGAAAGGTAATCATACAGTAGATATTACCATTAGGAGTCAGTTAGAAAGATAATCATACAGTAGATATTACCATTAGGAGTCAGTTAGAAAGGTAATCATACAGTAGATATTAACATTATGAGTCAGTTAGAAAGGTAATCATACAGTATATATTACCATTAGGAGTCAGTTAGAAAGGTAATCATACAGTTGATATTACCATTAGGAGTCAGTTAGAAAGGTAATCATACAGTAGATATTACCATTAGGAGTCAGTTAGAAAGGTAATCATACACGTGTGTGTGTGTGTGTGTGTGTGTGTGTGTGTGTGTGTGTGTGTGTGTGTGTGTGTGTGTGTGTGTGTGTGTGTGTGTGTGTGTGTTTGTGTTCTCGCATCAGTGTGTATCTCCTCAGGACCTGAGGATTCAGGGAGAAGACTCTACAGGATGGGTGCTGTGAGCTTTGGGATGCTGTGTGTTCTACAAGTCACTCTCAACATCTCCCTGAGACTAGTCTGTGAGTGTATTGTTTTCTAATCATTACACTATATCAGACTTTCACAACAAGGTCCTAAATTCAGATGTTATCTGTGTACATTAGGTAAGTTCCTCCTCTGTTACAGACCAGTTACAACAACCTGGCTGAAGAGAGAGGCCATCTTCAGGCAAAGCTTTTTGTGATAGGTGAGATATAACCGTGATTAACTGGAAGTAAAATCAACAGTATTTATATAACAATGGGTTTGTGAGTATAGAGATACTAGCTACGTTTCTCAATGTGTTCACCTTTGTTCTTCAACAGAGCAGTATTGTCAAGATGAATGGAGATACTTTGATTCCAGTTTCTACTTCCTCTCCACTGAGAAGAAAACCTGGGCTTCCTCCATCCTTCCACCATTTTAAAGTAGTCAAAGTAGTCAACTGGGTGGGTTTTCCTATTGGTTGTAGCCTCCATGGCGTTGCCCGTACTGTCACAGACACTATAATGGGACAGATATAAAGAGTCCTCTATCTATCTCTATGGGTCAAGGTCACAGTAATAGAAGGAAGAAACTGAGCTTGTAGAAAACAGCCAGTAGGGGGAGACAAACACTTATAAAAGCAGGTATTATACCCAACATGAGGGACTTTTCTAACCAGCATCCGATTGACAATCAGATTATAGACAAAACCTAAAACTGACCCTTATCTTAACCCTAACTTTCACCTAATTTTAACCAATTCAGAAACTGAACTGATTATAAATTTATAATTGAAGTTTAAAATGAAGCCTTTTTCTTTATAGATGTCCTGTTTACTTGTGGTGACGTTATATCCATGGATGAAAAGTGGCCTGTGTTTTTAGGACAGATGCAGTGCATAAGGCCTACATAGATTGTGAATAATGACATTAAGGGTACGTCTCAAATGGCACCCTATTCCCTGTATAGTGCACTACTTTTGACCAGGGAACATCACTATTTAGGAAATTGGGTGTCATTTGGGACACAGTGTTTAGGGAAGTTATTGCTGGAACACCTATTTTATTGTAATTTCAGTTGATTTCAGCATGCGTTGCTTTTCCAACTCATATTTAGCCATACCACTGACTTCCTTTAACAACAGCTTCCTGTCAGCCTGTCTGTCAGTGGTTGGTGGTTACTAGCAGACCTGGGCCACGTATTCATTAGGGCACACCATAGCAAAATGTTTTACAACTGCAAATGAAAACACGTTATTCGTATGGGACAGGTACAGTTAGTTCCTCCCTGTTTCAGTTTGCTTTCTTCCATTTGGTGCCTAATGAATATGACCCAAATACTTTAGCTGTGCTTGGTTTAGCTTGCCTGGCTTAATGGAACCAATAGAATAGTCCCAAACGCTCAAAGTATTTGACAGATTTCCAATAGTTTTTAAACCCAGGTCTGGTTATTCCTTATTTTGTAAAGGATCCAGATACATTATTAGCACTACACTAGCACTACACAACTGATTCAAATCATCAAAGCTTGATGATGAGTTGGTTATTTGAATCAGCTGTGCAGTGCTAGGGCAAAAACCAAAACGTGCACCCAGGACTGAGTTTGGGAAACCCTGCTTTAACGCAACATAGCTATAGTCAGTAAACATTGTTGAACATGACTGAGGGCATATATGCCAAGCCAGATATGATCAATACATTTGACAGAGGTGAGATGGAGGAAAGGATTGTGGATATCTACATCAGTGCAGACACACATGCCAGTTACAACACCCTTACTGAGGAAAGAGACCAACTACAGACCAGCTAAGAACACCTGACTGAAGAGAGAGACCAGCTACAGACCAGTTACAACAACCTATCTGAAGAGAGAGACCAGCTACAGACCAGTTACAACACCCTGACTGAAGAGAGAGACCAGCTACAGACCAGTTAAAACAACCTGACTGAATAGAGAGACCAGCTACAGACCAGTTACAACAACCTGACTGAAGAGAGACACCAGCTACAGACCAGTTAAAACAACCTGACTGACTAGAGAGACCAGCTACAGACCAGTTACAACACCCTGACTGAAGAGAGACACCAGCAACAGAGGGAGAGAGATGATTTTGAAGGCTGGTACTACATCTCGACCAAGACTAAAAACAGGAAAGACAGCAGATAGGACTGTATATACAGTGGAAGGGCCTTGAGGCCTCATTTATCAATACTACTTAACCCATCAGAGTTTAAGCCCTAGGGGGGGGCTTACTGCTATTAGCCCATACAAACGTATTGAATAACAGATTAACTTCATGGAACAACAGAAAGTCCAAAAAAATTGCAGAAGGAAGTTTGTTCTGAAGTGTCTCTTCTATCTGAGAGATATAAGAAAGTATATATTTTTTTTTAACATGTATTTAACCCCATATTCTTGGCAATAAGAACGGAATTTAGAATGTTCATATGCATAGAAAAGTGGGATTTATCAAACAATCCCACCAGCTTCATACACACACAAGTAGGAGATTACCTTTGATGAATACCAATTGTTCTCAGCCTCAGTGCTCGTGCAGGACCTTGACTATTTGGATTACAAAACGCCCCTAATTAATCATATATGGTCAAAATCATTCCTTTAAACGCCATACCATGAAATAGCATACAAAGGCACAATCCAAAGAAGCTTAGAAGTGTATTTCTTTCGAGACTGATTATAATAATCCAGACTGCAATACAGTACTAGTGTCAGAGATTGAGTACAGCCAAAAGGTTTTATTTGGCTCGCTCAGTTGTGGTTTGACCAGTAAAAATAAAAACATAGCTACAAAGAGAGGACCATTAGGACAATTCAAGTTGCTCTAGCAACGGCAAATTTACATCAAATGAGTAGGCAACACTCACCAATAAGCCATCCATTCACAACAGCGCCCCCTGTAGGCGTATAGGCCAACATTGCTGTCCTAGAGAATGAACTAGTCGTGCGTTCCAACTGGCCACCTTGTCACCACATTCAGCAGTGTTTTCTGTGCATCACATAACGTATCACCTGCACATTAAGAGTTGAATCCTTTTCTGTTCACGTAGTTGAACTCGTTTTGGGATGGTGATGGGGATGTTGGTGCCATCTATTGCTCTGTTCATATCTTGGGATATGATATTTGTGAGTCTGTAACTTTAATACACATATAAGTGAATTTGTCCCAATACTTTTGGTCCCCTAAAATGGGGGGACTATGTACAAAAACTGCTGTCAATTCTAAACGGTTCACCCAATATGGACGAGAAAACCCTGAAATTAAAGCTGAAAGTCTGCACTTTAACCTCATGGTCATTGTATCATTTCAAGTCAAAAGTGCTGGAGTGCAGAGCCAAAACAACCACAAATTTGTCCCAATGCTTTCGAAGCTCACTGTAAATATACATTTACATTTTAGTAATTTAGCAGACGCTCTTATCCAGAGCGACTTACAGTTAGTGAGTGCATACATTTTTATTTTTTATACTGGAATCGAACCCACAACCCTGGCGTTGCAAATGCCATGCTCTACCAACTGAGCTACATCCATGTATCTTTCTCAACAACAGGAGTTGATCTTCAATCTCAACAAGAGGGTCTGGATTGGTCTGACTGACAGAGAGACAGAGGGGACCTGGAAATGGGTGGATGGAACAAGGCTACAATTTTCAATTCATTCAACAATTGTATATACAGATTGACTGTCATTGAAACAAGGAGTCAACAAAGTTGAATTTAAGCTGAAACATGTCTGTAAATTATTTAGAATTGGGATGTTTTAACTGTGATGTCTGACCGTTTTTAACCCTGTAGGTACTGGTATTAACCATGATATCTGACTGTTTTTAACCCTGTAGGTGCTGGTATTCACCATAAAATCTGACTGTTTTTAACCCTGTAGGTGCTGGTATTCACCATAATATCTGATGTTGTTTAACCCTGTATATACTGGTATTAACAATGATATCTGACAGTTTTTAACCCTGGAGGTACTGGTATTAACCATGATATCTGACTGTTTTTAACCCTGTAGGTGCTGGTATTCACCATAATATCTGACTGTTTTTAACCCTGTAGGTACTGGTATTCACCATAATATCTGACTGTTTTTAACCCTGTAGGTGCTGGTATTAACCACGATATCTGACTGTTTTTAACCCTGTAGGTGCTGGTATTCACCATAATATCTGACTGTTTTTAACCCTGTAGGTACTGGTATTAACCATGATATCTGACAGTTTTTAACCCTGGAGGTACTGGTATTAACCATAATATCTGACTGTTTTTAACCCTGTAGGTACTGGTATTAACCATGATATCTGATGGTTTCTAACCCTGTAGGTACTGGTATT
Organism: Coregonus clupeaformis; assembly: GCF_020615455.1. Taxonomy (NCBI): domain Eukaryota; kingdom Metazoa; phylum Chordata; class Actinopteri; order Salmoniformes; family Salmonidae; genus Coregonus; species Coregonus clupeaformis. The sequence continues at coordinate 72,392 of NW_025534190.1, read as the reverse complement.
AACCATGATATCTGATGGTTTCTAACCCTGTAGGTGCTGGTATTAACCATGATATCTGACTGTTTTTAACCCTGTAAGTACTGGTATTAACCATGATATCTGACTGTTTTTAACCCTGTAGGTGCTGGTATTAACCACGATATCTGACTGTTTTTAACCCTGTAGGTGCTGGTATTCACCATAATATCTGACTGTTTTTAACCCTGTAGGTACTGGTATTAACCATGATATCTGACTGTTTTTAACCCTGTAGGTACTAGTATAAACCACAGCCTGATAAGGGTGGTGACCAAGCAGAAAATGGTGAGGAGAACTGTGTTGAGATAGGTGAAGATCATAGTCCTCTAAAGGCATGTAATGACTTGTCATGTGACAGGAAACTCATTATGAGAAAGTGGTTTAACATCTCCATGACAACATACTGTAACACATACAGCAGCCATCAGTGCACACAACTTCCTCCTTCATTCTCTCACACGCACACACTGTAGGATGAGATTCAGTCTGTTGCGCAGAAGATCCGCGCTATAGTGGAATTGAAAGGCAATTTTCCCGTCTTTGCGGAGACTGCATTCATGGTAAAGTCTGCATATGTCAGCTTAATTGAAAATTAACTTTACATTTCAATAGCGCTATAGCGCAGATCTTCTCCTCTACATATTTAATCTAGGTCTCACTGTCAGAGTGAGCCACAGCAGAGGAAGAAGAAAATGAAGGTAATGATGGAGAGAGAGAACATAAAGAGAAAAATTTTTTAGTTATGTTAAGATTTAGAGGACAGTATGTATAGTTGAAGTGGGAAGTTTACATACACCTTAGCCAAATACATTTAAACTCAGTTTTTCACAATTCCTGACATTTAATCCTAGTTAAAATTCCCTGTCTTTGGTCAGTTAGGATCACCACTTTATTTTAAGAATGTGAAATGTCAGAATAATAGTAGAGAGAATGATTTATTTCAGCTTTTATTTCTTTCATCACATTCCCAGTGGGTCAGCAGTTTACATTCACTCAATTGGTATTTGGTAGCATTGCCTTTAAATTGTTTAACTTGGGTCAAACGTTTCGGGTAGCCTTCCACAAGCTTCCCACAATAAGTTGGGTGAATTTTGGCCCATTCCTCCTGACAGAGCTGATATAACTGAGTCAGGTTTGTAGGCCTCCTTGCTCGCACACACTTTTTCAGTTCTGCCCACAAATGTTCTATAGGATTGAGGCTTTGTGATGGCAACTCCAATACCTTGACTTTGTTGTTCTTAAGCCATTTTGCCACAACTTTGGAAGTATGCTTGGGGTCAATGTCCATTTGGAAGACCATTTGCGACCAAGCTTTAACTTCCTGACTGATTCAATATATCCACATTGCTTCAATATATCCACATTCATTTCCTTCCTCATGATGCCATCTATTTTGTGAAGTGTACCAGTCCCTCCTGCAGCAAAGCACCCCCACAGCATGATGCTGCCACCCCTGTGCTTCATGGTTGGGATGGTGTTCTTCGGCTTGCAAGCGTCCCCCCAAACATAACAATGGTCATTATGGCCAAACAGTTATATTTTTGTTTCATTCATTCATTCTTCATTCTGAAGTGTCTGTTCTATATCGGAGAGATATAAGAAAGATCAGGAAATATTTATTATTTATTTTTACATGTTCAGTGCATTCGGAAAGTATTCAGACCCCTTCACTTTTTCCACATTTTGTTAAGTTACTGCCTTATTCTAAAATTGATTAAATAGTATATTTGTCTCATCAATCTACATACAATACCCCATAATGACAAAGCAAAAACTGGTTTTTAGAAATCTTTGCAAATGTATTAAAAATAAAAAACAGAAATACCTTATTTACATAAATAGTAAGACCCTTTGCTATGAGACTTGAAATTGAGCTCAGATGCATCCTGTTTCCATTGATCATCCTTGAGATGTATCTACAACTTGATCGGAGTCCACCAGTGGTAAACTCAGCTGATTGGACATGATTTGGAAAGGCACACACCTGTCTATATAAGGTCCCACAGTTGAGAGTTCATGTCAGTGCAAAGACTAAGCCGTGAGCTCGAAGGAATTGTCTGTAGAAATCCGAGATAGGATTGTGTCGAGGCATAGATCTGTGGAAGGAAAAGATGAAAGTAGAAAAGTGAAGAGAGACCTTTGATGAAAACCTGCTCCATAGCGCTCAGGACCTTAGACTGGGGCAAAGGTTCACATTCCAACAGGACAATGACCCTAAGCACACAGCCAAGACAACGCAGGAGTGGTTTCGGGACAAGTCTTTGAATGTCCTTGAGTGGCCCATACAGAGCCCGAACTTGAACCCGATCGAACATCTCTGGAGAGACCTGAAAATAGCTGTGCAGCGACGCTCCCCAACCAACCTGACAGAGCTTGAGAGGGTCTGCAGAGAAGATTGGGAGAAACTCCCCAAATACAGGTGTGCCAAGCTTGTAGCGTCATACCCAAGAAGACTTGAGGTTGAAATAACTGCCAAAGGTGCTTCAACAAAGTACTGAGTAAAGGGTCTGAATACTTATGTAAATGTAATATTTCCGTTTTTTTTTTTTTATAAATATGCAAACATTTCTAAAAATCAGTTTTTGCTTTGTCATAATGGGGTATTGTGTGTAGATTGATGAGGAAAAACCATTTAATCAATTTTGGAATAAGGCTGTAATGTAACATAATGTGGAAAAAGGCAAGGGTCTAAATACTTTCCGAATGCACTGTATATTCATATAGATCACTCAATAGCCATTGTCAATGTTAATATTTATAGTTCACTATGTAGCATTGCATGCAGGCTGTACATCAATATATCTGTCTCTTTATCTATCTCTCTCATTCTCTTTATCAGGTAGGCTAGTAGTGTGGTTGATGGTTGGATACAGTACTGAATGGTTAAGTGATGATGGCTAGTAGTTATCATGTTGATGGTCATGCTGAATGATTAAGTGCTTCCATCTAGAGCAGGAGAGAAAATAAATACTAATAATTGTTCTATAAAGATTTAGAAAACATGTACACGTAATGTAAAATGTTATTTATTTAAGTAAACATGTTAAACATGTTTTCATATGAAATTATTAACATATATCGCTTTTATACTTACAAGAATAACAAATGGACATGTTAATAAAACAGCAACAATGTCATTTAATGAGGTCTACCAGCCTGAATTTGATTAGATACTGATAACAGTGTGACCTGCAGTTGGACACAGACAGAGGGCAGAAGAGTACTGAGAGGACACACACACACTGCATGCCACATGCAGGCATGCACAAACACACACACATACACACACACACACACACGTAAAGTTCCCCTTTTAAACATCTGATAAAGATGCAGATATAGATTTCCTCCACCACTTCTGAATAACTCCTCACACTGATGTCACACAGAGACAGCATACATAGAAAAACAGGTCCTTATATGGCCATCGATGGCTGGTCACAGAGTACAAGCCATAACGTGACCTCCTTATGAAGGCTGGGATGTCAAAGCCTCAGTAATGCTCTAAGATCTATGTCCAATTTTTTATCTGCTAAAATAGATGATCACTTCAATTATATCTTAAATCATTTAAAACGGATGGGAAACAACCATGTTTAGATTAGAAACTAAGGCTGGTGCAAGTCACGTGGTGGCCAGTGTTGTGTTGATTTGACAGTTTCCCCTTCACTGTGGTTGACTGACAAAGAGATTCACTACCATAAGTCACACAGAGGCAGTACAGTCCAGGGAGAAGAAAGGTACAGACGTACATTAGAGCTGAGGTTAGAAGTAGAAGTTACTGTATTTGACAACAAGTGTGTTAAGATGTCAGAGAGAGTCTATGAAAACTCAGACAGATTTGAAGATGACGAGCCTGATGCAATGAAGAACACAGACATTGATGGCCAATTATATGCCAACATAAGAGCCTTCAAGCCTAGTCCAAGAGATGGAGTTGTTGCTTCAGGTAAGATTGCACGCACACACACACACACACACACACAAATTAAACACACACATTACAGGTGAGATTATCCTATAGTACTATAGCTTTGTTTGTCCCAATCCTGGATGATACAGTAAAACATATTACCAAAGTTCTTACTTTAATAATTTGTGATTCAGTTCATGTTCAGTGGTGGAAGAGACCCTCTGGAGTTGCTGCAGTGTGTCTGGGGCTGCTGTGTGTTCTCCTACTGGCTGGGATCATAGGCCTGTCTGTCTACTGTAAGTTTAGTATGTTGTCACTGAGCCTTAAGTAGCTTACTTAATCATACTTAATCATTAATGGTGTGGTAGTTACATGTTTGATTAACTTTACCCTTTTACAGGTGGAGTCATTGGTCATCGCGACTCAAAAGAGAGAGACCAGCTACAGGCCAGTTACAACACCCTGACTGAAGAGAGAGACCAGCTAGAGACCAGTTACAACACCCTGACTGAAGAGAGAGACCAGCTACAGACCAGTTACAACACCCTGACTGAAGAGAGAGACCAGCTACAGACCAGTTACAACAACCTGACTGAAGAGAGAGACAAGCTACAGACCAGTTACAACAACCTGACTGAAGAGAGAGACAAGCTACAGACTGAGAGAGAGATTCTTAACAGGAGGCTTACCAATCTCAGTGAGTACACCTACAGTAATACATTATCATTAATCCCACACACTTTATAGTGTGTCTGTATTCTTTCATTAAGTGTTTAGTTTGATAAGTTGAAGGAAATTCATGTTTTTGATCTTGTAGAACAAACCTGTCCTGAAGGCTGGCAGAAGTTTGAATCCAGTTGGTACTTCCTGTCTACCAAGACTAACACCTGGAAGGAGAGCAGAGAGGACTGTCTGGAGAGAGGAGCAGACCTGGTGATCATAAACAGTGATAAGGAACAGGTGAGAAAGAGAGAGAGAGAGAGAGAGAGAGAGGGAGAGAGAGAGAGAGAGAGAGAGAGAGAGAGAGAGAGAGAGAGAGAGAGAGAGAGAGAGAGAGAGAGAGAGAGAGAGAGAGAGAGAGAGAGAGAGAGAGAGAGAGAGAGAGAGAGAGAGAGAGAGAGAGAGAGAGAGAGAGAGAGAGAGAGAGAGAGAGAGGGAGAGAATATGGGTGTACAGGGGGTAGATATAATCAAACATGTAAATATATACAGTACCAGTCAAAAGTTTGGACACACCTACTCATTCCAGGGTTTTCTTTATTTTGTACTATTTTCTCAATTGTAGTATAATAGTGAAGACATCACACTATGAAATAACACATATGGAATCATGTGGTAACCAAAAGAGTGTTAAACAAATTCAAACATATGTTATATTTGAGATTCTTCAAATAGCCACCCTTTGCCTTGATGACAGCTTTGCACACTCTTGGTATCCTCTCAGTCAGCTTCAACTGGAATGCTTTTCCAACAGTCTTGAAGGAGTTACCACATATACTGAGCACTTGTTGGCTGCTTTTCCTTCACTCTGCGGTCCGACTCAACCCAAACCATCTCAATTGGGTTGCGGTCTGGGGATTTTGGAGGCCAGGTCATCTTATGCAGCACTCCATCACTCTCCTTCTTGGTAAAATAGCCCTTACACAGCCTGAAGGTGTGTGGGTCATTGTCCTGTTGATAAACAAATGATAGTCCCACTAATCCCAAACCAGATGGGGTGGCGTATCGCTGCAGAATGTTGTGGTAGCCATGCTGTTTAAGTGTGCCTTGAATTCTAAATAAATCACAGAGAGTGTCACCAGCAAAGCACCCCGCCACACCATAACACCTCCTCATCCGTGCTTTACGGTGGGAGCAACACATGTGGAGATCATCCGTTCACCCACACCACGTCTCACAAAGACACGGTGGTTGGAACCAAAAATCTCCAAATTGTACTCCAGACCAAAGGACTTATTTCCACCGGTCTAATATCCATTGCTTGTGTTTCTTGGCCCAAGCAGGTCTCTTCTTCTTATTGGTGTCCTTTAGTAGTGGTTTCTTTGCAGCAATTTGACCATGAAGGCCTGAGTCACACAGTCCCATCTGAACAGTTGATGTTGAGATGTGTCTGTGTCTTGAACTCTGTGGAGCATTTATTTGTGCTGCATTTTCTGAGGCTGGTAACTCTAATGAAGTTATCCTCTGCAGCAGAGGTAAATCTGGATCTTCCTTCCCTGTGGCGGTCCTCATGAGAGCCAGTTTCAACATAGCGCTTGATGGTTTTTGCGATTGAACTTGAAGAAACTTTAAAGTTCTTGAAATGTTCTGTATTGACTGACCTTCATGTGTTAAAGTAATGATGGACTGTAGCTTCTCTTTGATTATTTGAGCTGTTCTTGCCATAATATGTCAAGAACAGATACTGGTATAAAACATTGTCACAACACAACTGACTGGCTCAAACGCATTAAGAAGGAATGAAATTTCACAAATTAACTTTTAACAAGGCGCAACCGTTAATTGAAATGCATTCCAGGTGCCTACCTCATGAAGCTGGTTGAGAGAATGCCAACAGTGTGCAAAGGTGTCATCAAGGCAAATGGTGGCTATTTGAAAAATCTCAAATATAACATATATTTTGATTTGTTTAACACTTTTTGGTTACTACATGATTCCATATGTGTTATTTCATAGTTCTGATGTATTCACTATTATTCCACAATGTAAACAAATAGTAAAAATAAAGAAGAAGCCTTGAATGAGTAGGTGTTCTAAAACTTTTGGCTGGTAGTGTATATATATTTATCTTTCTCAACAACAGACATTTCTGTACAACCTCCAGAAGAGAGTCTGGATTGGTCTGACTGACTCTGTTCAGGAGGGGACCTGGAAATGGGTGGACGGCAGACCACTGTCCACAGGGTGAGAGATGATAACTAATCTGTGAATAAAGCTCCATTCAACCTTTTTCTATACAGGTTACTGTCATTGATGATAGCAGTCAACAAAGTTAACTTTAAGATGAAAAATGCCTGTATATTATTTAGGATGGTGATGTTCTATCCATGATATCTAACTGTTTTTAACCCTGTAGGGACTGGTATTAACCACAATATCTTCTAACAGTGATGTCTGACAGTTGTTTACCCTGTAGGTACTGGTATTAACCATGATATCTGACGGAATTTAACCCTGTAGGTACTGGTATTAACCATGATATCTGACGGTATTTAACCCTGTAGGTACTGGTATTAACCATGATATCTGACTGTTTTTAACCCTGTAGGTACTGGTATTAACCAAGATATCTGACAGTTTTTAACCCTGTAGGTACTGGTATTAACCATGATATCTGACTGTTTTTAACCCTGTAGGTACTGGTATTAACCATGATATCTGACGGAATTTAACCCTGTAGGTACAGGTATTAACCAAGATATCTGACTGTTTTAACCCTGTAGGTACTGGTATTAACCATGATATCTGACTGTTTTTAACCCTGTAGGTACTGGTATTAACCATGATATCTGACTGTTTTTAACCCTGTAGGTCCTGGTATTAACCATGATATCTGACTGTTTTTAACCCTGTAGGTACTGGTATTAACCATGATATCTGACTGTTTTTAACCCTGTAGGTACTGGTATTAACCATGATATCTGACTGTTTTTAACCCTGTAGGTACTGGTATTAACCATGATATCTGACTGTTTTTAACCCTGTAGGTACTGGTATTAATCATGATATCTGACTGTTTTTAACCCTGTAGGTACTGGTATTAACCATGATATCTGACTGTTTTTAACCCTGTAGGTACTGGTATTAACCATGATATCTGATGGTATTTAACCCTGTAGGTACTGGTATTAACCATGATATCTGACTGTTTTTAACCCTGTAGGTACTGGCATTACTATGATATCTGGCTGTTTATAACCCTGTAGGTACTGGTATTAACCATGATATCTGACTGTTTTTAACCCTGTAGGTACTGGTATTAACCATGATATCTGACTGTTTTTAACCCTGTAGGTACTGGTATTAACCATGATATCTGACTGTTTTTAACCCTGTAGGTACTGGTATTAACCATGATATCTGACTGTTTTTAACCCTGTAGGTACTGGTATTAACCATGATATCTGACTGTTTTTAACCCTGTAGGTACTGGTATTAACCATGATATCTGACTGTTTTTAACCCTGTAGGTACTGGTATTAACCATGATATCTGACTTTTTTTAACCCTGTAGGTACTGGCATTACTATGATATCTGGCTGTTTATAACCCTGTAGGTACTGGTATTAACCATGATATCTGACTGTTTTTAACCCTGTAGGTACTGGTATTAACCATGATATCTGACTGTTTTTAACCCTGTAGGTACTGGTATTAACCATGATATCTGACTGTTTTTAACCCTGTAGGTACTGGTATTAATCATGATATCTGACTGTTTTTAACCCTGTAGGTACTGGTATTAACCATGATATCTGACTGTTTTTAACCCTGTAGGTACTGGTATTAACCATGATATCTGACTGTTTTTAACCCTGTAGGTACTGGTATTAACCATGATATCTGACTGTTTTTAACCCTGTAGGTACTGGTATTAACCATGATATCTGACTGTTTTTAACCCTGTAGGTACTGGTATTAACCATGATATCTGACTGTTTTTAACCCTGTAGGTACTGGTATTAACCATGATATCTGACTGTTTTTAACCCTGTAGGTACTGGTATTAATCATGATATCTGACTGTTTTTAACCCTGTAGGTACTGGTATTAACCATGATATCTGACTGTTTTTAACCCTGTAGGTACTGGTATTAACCATGATATCTGACTGTTTTTAACCCTGTAGGTGCTGGTATTAACCATGATATCTGACTGTTTTTAACCCTGTAGGTACTGGTATTAACCATGATATCTGACTGTTTTTAACCCTGTAGGTACTGGTATTAACCATGATATCTGACTGTTTTTAACCCTGTAGGTACTGGTAGTAACCATGATATCTGACTGTTTTTAACCCTGTAGGTACTGGTATTAACCATGATATCTGACTGTTATTAACCCTGTAGGTACTGGAATGACCAACAGCCTGATAATGCAGGTTTTACTGGGGGTGAGGACTGTGTTGAGATACACATAAAATGGCGTCCTCTAAAGGCATGGAATGACATGCCATGTGACAGCAAACTCAACTGGATTTGTGAGATAAGGGTTTAACATCACCATGACAACATACTGTAACACGTACAGTAGCCTACAGTGCACACAACTTCCTCTCTCTCTCTCTCTCTCTCTCTCTCTCTCTCTCTCTCTCTCTCTCTCTCTCTCTCTCTCTCTCTCTCTCTCTCTCTCTCTCTCTCTCTCTCTCTGTCTCTCACTCTCTCTCTCTCTAACCTACAAACACACATATTGTTATATTTGTTTGTAGTAGCATATTAATAAAAGTCCTACTTATGTCCTGTTTGTAGCTTCCTGTGTACCAGTAGTTATGTTTCACACATCATCAGATACAACATGACGTTAATATATTTAACTTTTTGCACACTCTACATGCAGTGCATTTCATCAATTACAATTCAAATACATTCTTCTTACTTGCTACATATATTTACATGCTCCCATTTAGGTCTGGTGCAAACATTCTCAACCCTACCAAACCACCATTACATACACTGTATATGAGTGAAGTAGAGATATAAAAGGGTTTCAAAGGATGTTACTTAATCATTTTTGACAGTCAGTCTTTGTTGTCAAGTTACATATAAGCCCAATATCAAATGCTCATATTTGACTGTTGTTCCCCTATATGGGTCCCAAAAGAGGGAAGTGAAGTGGTTAAACCAGCTGTCACTCAAAAACTCCTCAACCAATAAGGTTCATCAAGAGAGAGGAGAGCCCTGGTGGTTTCTGTTGTCATCTCATCCTCACTGGTTAAGCCTACCAATCCTCAATATCCACTTGGAGCAGTTTGTAGTGTCACATCTATTGTATGGACATTATAATGACCCATGTTTGTAGTCCTGGACCTCCTGAACATGTTGGTGTATATTTGGGAGTAAACAGAGGGTCCAAATCAGCAGAAAGGTGAAAGGAAGGAGGAGTTCTGGAAACTCCCTGAATTATCTTGGGGCTGTTACATATGATATTTAATATATGTTAACAGCTAGACTTTGTTCTCCACTTCCCCTCTATTATCTATATCTTCCTGGTATGATAGTGTCCTGTCCATCACCACAAATAGCAAGTCCCATTCCCTGGGCAGGAGGACTGTGTTGAGATATACTCTGGACAAGATGACAATGTAGAGACATGGAATGATTTATATTGTGCCACGGAAAATGGTTTAACAATAACCACTGTAACAATCTCTCACATGCACACATTCACACAAGTACGTACACAAGTATGCAAACTTGTTCTATTTTTTTTGTATTAGCATAGCCACAACTACCCGTGTCATTTTGTTGATACTTCCCTAGATTTAACACCTACAGCAGTCACACAGACAGAGACACAGATGACTCAGAGACAGAGATATCACTAGAAGCAGAGACTTAACGTATAGAGGGCTTGCAGTTGACGTACGACGCCTCCTGGCGGCCATGTTGGAAGACCACCACATTAATTATAGAAGCATAGACTTAATGTATAGTAGACCTACATAGAAAGAAAGACCCAGGCATTGTTAAAGATGTCAAAGGTCATCTATGCTGAGCCAGATATGAACAACAAGGTCAAGTTTGACAGAGGTGAGATGGAGGAGAGGATTATGGATATCTACATCAGTGCAGACACCCTGAGAGACGATGAGACCAGCACCAAGAGAGAAGAGACAGCAGACACTGCTCCTAATAATGGACCAGGAGACCAGCACTCAGGTAACACACACACACACACAGCATGTCTCTTAGCCTGATAGCTCAAAGAAGAGACCCTTCCTACAGATGTAGGATCTCATTTTGATCACTCTTTTGATGCTGAGAATTTTCCTGAATAGCAGGAAATGCAAACTTTTAGTGTATTTAAGGTTTAAAAAGGTTCCTAAAGTTTGTAATTTCCACATTGAAATGCAAGACTTGATTTGCCCTAAAGAAGAAGGAAAAAACTCCATTAATTATAATTATCATAATACTTATCATTTCCTGTTGCTGCAGGACTATTTTCCAGTTATAGCAAACCTGCTCAAATTAAGATCCTACATCTGTATATTTTGCAGTGTGTATGAGGCTGCTCTGTGTTCGATCATAGGCCTTTCTGTCAACTGTGAATTTGTGTCATATGTTCATTGCTTGTCAACTAGTTGTAAGAAGTCCTGGTTGCTAGGCCTATTTACCTATTTATGTAAATAAGGTATTTTCATATGAAAATGCAATTAACTAACAAATAATGATCATTGTTGATGACCCACTCTTGATTATGGTATCTACATCTTACAGAGTGTGGCTTTAAAGCTGAAAAAACATAGGACTATGTCTATAATTGAGGAGGATGTTTGTACAACAGTGTCTGACTGTCTGGTTCTCTGTGTTTAGGTACTGGGGGGCAGGACAGCCTGATAATGGTGGTCAGTTCTCTGGGCAGGAGGACTGTGTTGAGATATACTATGGACAAGATGACTCTGTAAAGACATGGAATGGTGACAATTACTTCAAAAAAATTATTGTTTAACAGTTGCCTACTATAACAATGTTCTCTCTCTCTCTAGTAGTTATTATGTTGATGGTTGGATACAGTACTGAATGGTGAAGTGATGTTTCCACCTAGTGGTTAAAGAGAGAGATTAACTCACCATAGAGGTGAAATAGTGGTATTACAGACTTGCCAACGGGCTTTTTCTCAATTCATCTTTCCTTGGTTCTTTCTCACGTCCTCTCTCCTCCCCTCCTTCTCAAAACACATTGGAGAATACAATCCTAGGAGAGGGACCTTGGACCTTCTCCTCTAATAGGGTTGAGAAGGAAGATAGGAGGAATGGAGATAGAAGGAGAGGAGAGGAAAATGAGAGGAGATATGATGAGAGGAGATAGGAGGGGAGGAGAGGAGATATGAAGAGAAAAGATATAAGGAGAGGAGATAGGAGGAGAGGAGATATGAGGAGAGGAGATAGGAGGAGAGGAGATAGGAGGAGAGGAGATAGGAGGAAAGGAGATATGAGGAGAGGAGATAGAGGAGAGGAGATAGGAGGAGAGGAGATATGAGGAGAGGAGATAGGAGGAGAGGAGATATGAGGAGAGGAGATATGAGGAGTGGAGATAGGAGGAGAGGAGATAGGAATAGAGGAGAGGAGAGGAGATAGAAGGAGAGGAGATGTGTGTGCTTACGTGTGAGTGTTTGTGATTGTAGGTGTGTTGTGGTATGTGTGTGCAGGTGCGTGCTTGCTTGAATATGTGAGTGTATGCATGCATGTGTATGCGTGCTTGTGTATATGTGTGTGTGTGTGTGTGTGTATGTGTGAGTGTGTA